>NC_053023.1:216252392-216353432 GCF_003073215.2 Triticum urartu
AAGATAACATTGAGTCTTCATCAGTGTCAACGATCACAGCGTCGGAGCAGCGTCTACCGAGAGGGGACAATTACCGGCAAACAAGGAAGAGCACAATCAATGCAATGCACAATATGATGCATGATCATGACATGACAATATGTTGTGATTTGAGCTAATGCAACTAGTAACAGAAAGGTTTTGGGTTGATTTGAACTCAAGGTTCAAAATCAAATTCAAACTATGAATTCAAATAGTGCATTATCATGTTTTGGACTAAACAATGAGGTTAACTTGCTCAAACATGCATGAAAATGCCATAAACAGATTCCTTGGATTTTTCTGATAATTTTTCATATATCATTTATCTTATTTGGAGTTACGGTTGAAATTCTATGATTTTTCAAAGTTTTGGATATTTTCTGAATTAAACAAATCATTTCTGATTTATTTAAAATCCAGAAAAGCATTTATGACCTCATCACTGCATCACTGTGACATCATCTAGTCAACAGGACGGGTCCAGGTCAAACCTGACTCTGGGGCCCGCATGTCATAGGCTCTGTACTAACAGAGAGTTATTTTTTTGTTAAACTAATTTAACTAGGGGTTAGTTTAGGGGGTGGGGCCGGGTATCAGTGGGTGTGGGTTAATTAGAGCCTAAACTAATCTAGTCAAGGGTGGGCCCACGTGTGTTGACCCCACGGAGGTCAAACCCCCGGGTCGAACAGGTCAAACCTGCTAGTGACTCGACGCCGGTGAGGCCAGACACGGCGGCGAGGCTCAGAAATCTTCCTCCGGCGACCAAATCAACGGCGAAGCCCATCTACGAGTAGCTGGAGCTCTCGTGCGTTGAGTGGTGCAGGCGGTTGGGTGCGGGGAGGCCGAAAATGACGCCGACGAGCTTGGCAGCGGCGGCCGGAGTTCGGGAGTGCTTGGAATCGGTGTTGTGGTGCACGGTGGGACGAATGGGTGGGCTAGTTCAGCTCCTGGGAGCAGCACGAGCGCGATGACGTGCTCAGGGGCAAGCTGGGCTTGTTCTAGCCACGGTGACGACTTCGCCGGCGGCGTGAAGCTCGCGGGCACGGCGGAGAGTGATGCTACGGCGAGTTACATGCCACGGGGACAAGGGGAGACGGTGAAAGAGCTCACTGGGGGTCGAAGAGAAGCTCCGTGGGCTCGGGGAGGCGCTCGGGGCGGCGGATCGACGACGACGATCTTTGGTGGCCGACAAGGAAACGGCGGCGGTGGCAGCGCTGCAGAGCTTCTGGCACCGCGTGACTCAGTGGTGAGGACGAAGACGGCGAGGCGGAGACGCCTAGGACGGAGAGGGAGTGAGGGAGTGGTTGTGGCCGCGGCGGTGCACGGCGAAGCTCTCTGATGCGTTCGGGTCCGGGCGGAAGAGAGAGCAGAGGAGGGGGAAGGCACGGGAGGAGAGTGAGGGGGGGGTACGGGGCTGGCGCGTGGCGTCACAGCCGCGTCGGAGAAGCGGCGGAAGCAGGAGGTGGCATGGCATGTGGCCGGCACGCAGCGAGCACGCGCCCTGCGTCCGACTGGCGCGAGTGGAAGACGGCTCTGCCCCTGGTGGGCTGGGCTGTCTTACCGGGCCGCCAACTGGCCAGGTAAGTGGGCTGCCAGGTAAGTTCTGTTTTGTTTTATTTCCCTTTTGTTTTCTTTTATTTAATCCTTTGCCACTGTTTTGAATTCAAACAAAATTCAAACAATGCCAAAACATCCTCTGAGTATTTTTATGTTGCCTCATGGACTTTTCCAGAGGCACATAAATTATCACAGAGCATTTGAAAACATATCCCATATATATTTGAATATATTTTCAAATTCAAATAGAATATTGTTTTAAATTCAGAGACCAAATAATCCCTTAAAAATGTTCCAAAATTTTGGTTTGGTATATATCCCTTGCCAAAATTCTCAAAACTATTTTTAAGGCAATTTGGAATCACTGAATGCAATTTAAAGGGTTCTTGCCCTTCTTTACAATAATTTCTGAGGCTTTGAATATTCATCATTTCAATTTCCTTGAAAGTTAAACATGATGCAGGCTCACTAATGCAACTATTATACTCAGATATTCTAGGGCTATGACAACTCACCCCCACTAAAACAAGAATTTTGCCCCAAGATTCAAGACGTGAGGTGAGAAGACAGAGGGGACACGGAACTGACACGGTCTTCATGATCCATGTTGGACTTCATAAGAATGTTGATTCGATCATCATCTTTGATCATGAAATCCTTACCCTCGAGAACTTCATCCAACATGGCGACAAGAGAGCAAGACAACCTCACAAGAATGGATCATCGATCTTAATGAACACAAGATCAACTCACGGAATGAGACGTAGAAACATCCCTTGAGCTAAGACGCAAAACACATATCAGAGATGATGGATGGAAAACATATGACAAAGGTTCAAATTGGTAGGCGACAATTCCATGCTGGAGTAGAATAGTGCATGGTTTCGAAGTAGCGAGGAGATAATTGCCATGATACCATAACGAGACATCTTAAGGAAGGTGACTCGCAGAAATATTCCCTTAAGTGGCAAAAAGAATTACTTTTGATTCAGAGATCATTGAAACTCTTTATACCGGCCTAAGGAAATTTACGAACAATGGTTTGATGGAGTTCGGGAGAACGACACACTCGGTCTAGAATGGATGATGTGAACTACCTTGTTGAAGACAACGCAAGGGATGATTTTGCTTGCGCGTGCTCTCAAGAACTTGAGCATTTCCATATTCATCAAGGTTCTACCAACATCCGTGTCGAGGATCCTGGCATAAAATCTTACTACCATGATGAATAGTGATGGACAATGCGGATACAAAGGAAGATAACACCTTCTCAGACTTCCCCTTAGCGAGGCTAAGGAAACAGAATCTGGATGATCGACCGAGAGACATTTAGCACTCCGCTTCTAATGTTCTCCTTGATGTGCTAGCGTAATCCATTCATAGATATGGTTTGATATCTAGGACATCAAGTAAAAGGTCGGACTTCGGGAACACAAAAATCCATAAGGAACAACTATTGGAATAATCCTACGAAATCCTGATGGGGAGGTGGTCAACTTTCTCAATCAAGATACTACAATAATAAGTCCTCCGGCCGGGTGTGTTGGCCACGACATCCACTGTACCGGGTTACAGAGAGACCAATATTATAGTTCTTGAGAAACGTCCCAACCATCATATCTGCCTGAGATTCAGATCTGGTTGGTGTCAGGATATTCCAGACTCATCAAGTCTAGAAAGAAAAATGAAAGTTTGCAACACAATTCGACGAGATGATGTTGCGAGATTCTCGGGAAATGAACTACGATAGCAAGCTCCAAAACACGAGCTGGTTCTGCTAAAAACTTGTGAACACATTATCCAAGACAAGCATGACCACGTAGTAGTCTTATAATAAAACACTACCGTGTTCAAGTGGGGAACCATCATCGGGGATATCGAAGTCTTGTGCATTACCATGGATTAGCACTTAACTCCTTTTCCTAGAACAAATCAGTCAGTGGCTTGGTGTGCTAGGGAATACATGTGGAGTGGAGGTAATTAATCTACCAAACCATATAATACATTCGCACATGCATAACTAACTTCGGATGGTACCAGAGGAAACAAAACAATCTTTCTCGAACTTATGGCGGCAACTTGCTCCAAATGCACATGAATTTGAGGAAGTCACTTCTTCCATCCAAGCATAAGCTTCATGAACGAAACACGAAGGCATTGCTTACAAAGTTCCCAATACTAGGTTGATGTTCAACATGAATCATGGGGGAGACAAATTGCTGCTGATGGGTTCAACAGCAACTCATTGGAATTTCCATATCACTGGACTTCCACCATCATGTAAACACGGTGATAGCATTGGTCAGACCCAAAGGATGTAATGGTGTATGCTCGAGGAACCAACCACGAGTAAGACAACATTACGAACATCGTTGGTTCTGATTTGATTTGACGATAGCCCATACTCAAATCAAAGTTGATAAGACAATAGGTCCAGTAACTGATTATAGGGACCAATCGATGAAGATATCATCTTTCTTCAACACACACACACACAAAAAGATATCCCTTATCATGAACTAAGTCAGTCAAGCTTTCATCTTCCAACTCTCCAAGTTGTTGTTTAGCTTAACCAACTAGCTCAGGGTATCCAACACAGATTCTTGGAGAATGGGTGGTTTGGAGGAAAACCAACATGATCACGAACTCAACATAGCGGTCAGGTGACAACCTGGTAATACTTTCGAGAGATATTCGGAAAATCACGAACCACCGATATGTTATTAAGCTCGAGAACAATCTTGCTTTTCATGGCAAGATGATATGATCAAAAAGAGTGAGGAATTGACACAATCCTAACTCATTGATCGAAGAGCGCACCAGAAATAAGGACTAGGTAGCACGATCAATCTTAGGATGTTGATTTAATAACCAACATGCTAAGAATGAGAATATTGTCCATTAACTACCAAGCAACGAAGTTGCTAGGAGTATTGGTTTCACACATCATGGCTCACTTGCCGGCATTCCGGTTATAAAAACACGGGAACCGGGGAATGAACAATGATGGCAAGAAGTATCACTGTATCAAGAGTTCATAGGATGGTGTGTAATTTCCATGACAATCTTGATATAAAGATGGTAATACTCCAAGGTAGAACAGAATCAAAAACTGGATTGGCATTTGATTTGCGGATTACAACTGCTTTGACCCAATCCTAGATATGGATAAGGTGCTGGAGTTTGTTTCTCCTAGTCATTCTGAATAGGATGGCTTGACGGACCACAAGAATAGTAGGCATCGATGAACACGAATGCACAACTAGTCCTGACTATCAATTGATGGACAGAGGTCAGAATACAACTAAAGAGAGACAACTCAAAGGAACACATGGTTTTATGAGTTGCGGATGCATAGATTTGGTATGTCAAACAAGTTCAACATTTTTCTTCCATGTAATCCATGCAGAAAGGTAGGACTGGCAGATTCACAATGCAGAATGGATAACTCATCAAGATCACTCTAGTTGTGATCTTTTGATTCAACAGAACTTCTGCCATAAGCAGTTTATGATATTTGGAAGAAGGATATACCATGAACCTCGAGGACTATCACAAAGGTTACTAATATCCTAAAGGAATGAGCAAAACTATCAACATGAAGTAAGTAGGGTGAATCTCGGGATCAGAAACCCAGGAGTAGAATACCTACTAGTACTACTAAGTAGCATCACGGGATGCTCTCGAGAATGGTGGCCAGAATCATCACACTGGGAATATAAAGCATGGCTAGATTATGGGTGGTTCTCTAAGATGCCTAGGGTCATAATAATGGCTCCAACATATATGTCGAGGCAATAAAGTACCTCAACTCACCGATCAGTGTGGTTGAACTGGCCTAAAGGGACATCAGGAACGAAAAGAAGGGATTTGCAAATGCATCAGACTATTTTAGAAACCTGGGATGACTCGACAGCATAACGACTGTAAATGCTCAAAATGATTTGAGACAACCTGCAAAGATGGTGGCATAACCTCTTAACATCACAATATGAAGGTTCTGAGGCCAGCTATAAACATATGGAAGTAGTAGGAACTGAACTGAGGCTTGAACTCAACAATCGTAGGCAACTATGGTTTAGTAACACGTCATCCTGAGTGATAGAAGAGAAGCCTAATTCTTAACCCCATAGAAAGATAAGATGATTCAGATCAGAAGGTCATGAGGATAAGGAGTAAAAAGAGCCCTACGTTCCCTTCCTCAATCAATTCCCTTATATAACTAAAGCATTTCTAGACTTAACTTCGACTAGCTTGGCTTGGTAATCCTACAGGCAGTCAGGCTATGATACCAAAGCTGTCAGGACCCCGATTCCAAGTCACATCGATCTAGCCGGTAACACCTCATATCACTTTGCGGCCTCACGCACGGTATTCCCACGGGTGTCATCTTACCATGGCCCGGGACCGTTTGTGCCTTTTGGCTCACGTATATGATAGTGTCGCTAGCATCCATATGACAAAGAACCCGAGCCGACATGACTAGTTGTGAACCCAAAGTGGCACCAACTTACGGGGACAAGCATACGTGAATCAACATCGAGCATGTCGGTCAACAGCGTGTGAATCCGGGCTGTAGCACTGGGCTAACAGGACTCCGGTGATCCGTGCTGTAGCAGGCTAGGCAAGACTCCGGATGTCACCGCGTGACATTTCCCCGAAGGAACAGACACAGGAACGAAGTGAATCACATGCCGGCCAGTCAAGTGTTCCGGAGCAGAAGCGCTGGGCTAGCAGGACTCCGGTGAACCGGGCTGTAGCGGACTACTATGGCTCATGGAAGCACAAGACTACATTTCCCCATAAGAGAGGCTACCAAGGATAAACAACTAGGTTGTCGGATCCCACACATACCAAGCATTTCAATCATACACACAATATGCTCAATATGTGCAATACAACATGGCATCACAACATAACTCTACGACTCAGAGTATTTATTCATTAGGCTCCGAGGAGCGAGATATTACAAACATGGGTCTCATGACCCAACAATCATAGCATACAATCAAAGCACATGCAGAAGCTTAACATGTCTGAGTACAAACATCTATAAATGAAAAAGGCGGAGAAGCCTGACTATCTACCAGATCCTGCCGAGGGCACAAGATCGTAGCTGAGGTATCAAGCTAAACGTCTAAGTCCACGTGGAACTACTAGTGAGACTGAAGTCTCTCTACAAAACATAAATTAGACAAACGTGAGTACAAATGTACCCAGCAAGACTTACATCAGAACTAGCTACACATGCATCGGTATCAACAAACGGGGGTGGTGGAGTTTAACTGCAGCAAGCCAGCTTTGACTCAGTGGCTAACCTGAACTATGACTGCAAGTAACTCTTTTGAGGTGGAGCACACGAGTCGACAAATTCACCATACTAATACACCACTATGGATCCACTCCCGTCTCCCAGCAAGAACGCCATCCATAGCACTCACGCTTATCTTGCGAGTTTTAGAGTATCCACTTTCACTTGTCTATGAACTATGCAAGGGGTCCAAGTTTCCATATCCGAGGAATCCGGCTATTCGAATAGATAGTGATAACCCTGCAGGGGTGTACTTCTTCACACACGCTCTCGCCACTTATCGCCCTGTACACGTCATGTACCTCGGCAACCTTCAAGCGGAAGCCGGGCGAGGGAGTCGGCCACGACCTGACTAACCAACAAGTCTCTAGTCCAGGTTTATCCCCTATTCGGGTTCCATCCGCAAGGAGATCCGGCCGGGGTGTCGCTCACGGCCCCAAACGATGTGAGCAGGGTTCCCAAGCCCACCATCCGGGTGCCACTTGGTACACCGTGCCACGGTGCCTAGTCTCTCCCAAGCCCACCTGTACCGGTTGCCACTTGGTAGACTACTAACACTACCTACAAACACCAGAAACTAGTTGCAACTCCTGGACAGAGATCGAGTTGATTAATAAGCCGAGAGGGGCCGAGTTACCGGAACCCAATGTGTGGTAGTAACTGTTCATGGATCACAAACACAGGACTCAGTTCCTGAGGACGGCTGCAATGAGACAACCCACCATGTACTCCTACATGGCCTCTCACCGCTACCTTTACCAAACCGTGTTCACACACTTAGCTCTCAACGGTAGGACATGTTCACCACGTTCCATTTCATTCCCGATGAATCAGACCAGACTCAACTCTAAGCAGTAGCAGGCATGACAAACAAGCATGAATGAGTAGGCACATCAGGGCTCAAACAACTCCTACTCATGCTAGTGGGTTTCAACTATTTACTGTGGCAATGACAGGTCATGCAGAGGAAAAGGTTCAGCTACCGCAGCATGTAACAGTTGAATCGGTGTTGCCCTAATGAAGTAAAAGAGAGCAGGAGCGAGAGAGTGGGATTGTATCGGAATGAACAAGGGGGTTTTGCTTGCCTTGCACTTCTAAAGATAACATTGAGTCTTCATCAGTGTCAACGATCACAGCGTCGGAGCAGCGTCTACCGAGAGGGGACAATTACCGGCAAACAAGGAAGAGCACAATCAATGCAATGCACAATATGATGCATGATCATGACATGACAATATGTTGTGATTTGAGCTAATGCAACTAGTAACAGAAAGGTTTTGGGTTGATTTGAACTCAAGGTTCAAAATCAAATTCAAACTATGAATTCAAATAGTGCATTATCATGTTTTGGACTAAACAATGAGGTTAACTTGCTCAAACATGCATGAAAATGCCATAAACAGATTCCTTGGATTTTTCTGATAATTTTTCATATATCATTTATCTTATTTGGAGTTACGGTTGAAATTCTATGATTTCTCAAAGTTTTGCATATTTTCTGAATTAAACAAATCATTTCTGATTTATTTAAAATCCAGAAAAGAATTTATGACCTCATCACTGCGTCACTGTGACATCATCTAGTCAACAGGACGGGTCCAGGTCAAACCTGACTCTGGGGCCCGTATGTCATAGGCTCTGTACTAACAGAGAGTTATTTTTTTGTTAAACTAATTTAACTAGGGGTTAGTTTAGGGGTGGGGCCCGGTGTCAGTGGGTGTGGGTTAATTAGAGCCTAAACTAATCTAGTCAAGGGCGGGCCCACGTGTGTTGACCCCAGGGAGGTCAAACCCCCCGGTCGAACAGGTCAAACCTGCCGGCGACTCGACACCGGCGAGGCCAGACACGGCGGCGAGGCTCGGAAATCTTCCTCCGGTGACCAAATCAACGGCGAAGCCCATCTATGAGTAGCTGGAGCTCGCGCGCGTCGAGTGGTGCAGGCGGTTGGGTGTGGGGAGGCCGGAAATGACGCCGGCGAGCTTGGCAGCAGCGGCCGGAGTTCAGGAGTGCTTGGAATCGGTGTTGTGGTGCACGGTGGGACGAACGGGTGGGCTAGTTCGGCTCCTGGGAGCAGCACGAGCGCGATGACGTGCTCAGGGGCAAGCTGGGCTTGCTCTAGCCACGGTGACGACTTCGCCGGTGGCGTGAAGCTCGCGGGCACGGCGGAGAGTGATGCTAGGGTGAGCTACATGCCACGGGGATAAGGGGAGATGGTGAAAGACCTCACTGGGGGTCGAAGAGAAGCTCCATGGGCTCGAGGAGGCGCTCGGGGCGGCAGATCGACGACGATGATCTTTGGTGGCCGACAAGGAAACGGTGGCGGTGGCAGCGCAGCAGAGCTTCTGGCGCCGCGTGACTCGGTGGAGAGGACGAAGACGGCGAGGCGGAGACGCCTGGGACGGAGAGGGAGTGAGGGAGTGGTTGTGGCCACGGCGGTGCACGGCGGCGCTCTCTGATGCGTTTGGGTCCGGGCGGAAGAGAGAGCAGAGGAGGGGGAAGGCACGGGAGGAGAGTGAGGGGGGTACGGGGCTGGCGCGTGGCGTTCACAGCCGCGTCGGAGAAGCGGCGGAAGCAGGAGGTGGCGTGGCATGTGGCCGACGTGCAGCGAGCACGCGCCCTGCGTCCGACTGGCGCGAGGTGGAAGACGCCTCTGCCCCTGGTGGGCTGGGCTGTCTTACCGGACCGCCAGCTTGCCAGGTAAGTGGGCTGCCAGGTAAGTTCTGTTCTGTTTTATTTCCCTTCTGTTTTCTTTTATTTAATCCTTTGCCACTGTTTTGAATTCAAACAAAATTCAAACAATGCCAAAACATCCTCTGAGTATTTTTATGTTGCCTCATGGACTTTTCCAGAGGCACATAAATTATCACAGAGCATTTGAAAACATATCCCATATATATTTGAATATATTTTCAAATTCAAATAGAATTTTCTTTTAAATTCAGAGACTAAATAATCCCTTAAAAATGTTCCAAAATTTTGGTTTGGTATATATCCCTTGCCAAAATTCTCAAAACTATTTTTAAGGCAATTTGGAATCACTGAATGCAATTTAAAGGGTTCTTGCCCTTCTTTAGAATAATTTCTGGGGCTTTGAATATTCCTCATTTCAATTTCCTTGAAATTTAAACATGATGTAGGCTCACTAATGCAACTATTATACTCAGATATTCTAGGGCTGTGACACATCCATCCGGATCTACTCCACCGAGAGAGACCGGCACCTCTTGGAGAAGATCCAGTTGGATTCAAGACCCCTAACGGGAAGACCTCAAGACCTCCTCACGGAGAAGAACCGGTTACCCTATGTATCGTCCCTTGTTGGATTTGGACCATGTGATCTCTATGTGTACTCGGATCTAGCATATGTGTGACAATATCTTGTTGGTTTGAGTATTTCTCTTGTGTTTCCCTTCGTGATTCCCCTTTGTGTTTTTCATGTTCATCGCGGGATCCGCTACTTTCGTGAAAGATCGGCTGTATAGGGTTCCACCCTACATCAATGCATGCATAAGCATTTCATGAGCATCGCATGTTCATGTAGATAAGATCACATCTGGCATCATTTTTATTTGCATATACTACAGGCTCCTACCGTGGACTTGGCCTCCAAGAGGAGATGGAAATATGAAGCCTACACTGCGATCTCCGGCAAGCCAAACAGATAAGTTCTGTCTCTTATCCATACATGTTCTGTAAGTGAAGACGTGTGCATATAAGAAAACCTCACCAATTTTTGAAGCTTAGGTGCTCCCATCCCTTGAATCGAATGTTGCTTCGGTCAAGATGGCGCATTGGCCTTTGATGAAAAAAAAGGTTGGCAGGGGGGCTGGTCCCTCTTCATGATTTGTGCCCGGTAGGCTTAGTTCCCAGGCAACAAAACATAGGATACTGGCAGGATGCCCTACCGGGGGAAACTCGTTTATTTAAAAATATGGAGGCATCCCACCTCTGCATGGACATATACATGCATGTGTCCCTGGCAAGGTTTATCTTTTTCATTATGCTGATTAAACAAGTACAACCTTACAGGTCACAAGTGCCTACAGATTTAAGATTTAAAAAAGATAAGTGCCCCATAATCTCCTATTTTCGTTTTCCCTCTGCGAGGTATTATGGTGGGAAGAGGCGAGGACCAAAGAAGCACCCAAGCAGGAGCCCATCCCGGTCCCGTCATGGCCTGTCGGGCGTAGCCTGACAAGATCGGGAGTGGCGAGGCTGCGAAGGAGGGGCATGGGTAGCAGCTCGGCGGTGCCCTGGTCACCACCTCCAGGATCAACAAGAAGCCCCAGCTCGGGCGCCGGTGGAGTCATCCAACAAAGCCCAGTTGGAAAACTACTGGAGGAGGGACGAAGGCATGAAGGGAACATCCCTCCCCGACTATCACCCGAAGATACTAGTGATGTTGGTGCCGGGGATGGAGGGGAAGAGCCAAAAGACGAGGCAGAAGGTCGCCAGTAGGCGACGAAGGTGTCGGTGCCATCGTACTCCGACCTGACGCCCTACCACCCGCCTTCTCCATCTTCCCTCGCTTTCTCTCCATCACCACCGCTCCAGGGAAGCACCGACCTCTCGGCCTTGCACCTTCCCCGGAGAAGCGGCCAAGGGCCAAGACGGCCAGGGGGCTCGGGGCACGCCGCTCACCACCTTGGAGGGCAGGAAGGCGCCCCTCCCTTTCAGCATCGATCCCGGTTCTACTGGAGGGAGTAGTGCTGGGATAATCAACGACCCCTACCCTGCTTCCCGGACGGGCGTCGAGGACTCCAAGAACCCGGTCAGGCCAACAAGCGGCAGCGGCTCACGGCAATATGCCACGCTCCCCAACGGACGGCCGACCAGGGCAGAGGAGACAAGCATTTCACCAGAATGGGAAAGCTTGATATTTCCCACACCACGAACGTCTCATCCGCCGCGCCTCCTCCGGGCCTGGACTAGACTCACTCCCCGAGCATCAGCGCGAGCATTCGACGTTATCAAATTCAAGCTATAGGCCCCGGGCTGTCCCCTTTGGCATGGCAAGCAGAAAGCAAAGTATGCAGGAGAAGGGGTGTGAGGATGAATATCTCCGCTCCTCCCCCGCCCCTCCTTTTATAGGCGCGCCGAGGAAGGGAGCCGGTCCCGCGACGAGTAACCACCGCCCTCCTCCACCAATCCGAGAAGACCAGGCCCCTGCCTTGATGCTCTCCAGCACCACACGCCCCCATTACCTACCCCACTTGGTGCATGTAGCATACGTGGCTAAGGATACTCGCTTGTGCATCAAAGTCATTCACGGGCCATTACAAGAGTGGACCCACCATGATTTATGTTACACGATGCACGGGAAAACCAGAAAATGGCCTGGGATCAAGTTAGTGAAGAAGCAAAGAAGACCTCAAGGGCCAGCAGTTTTTGCAGCCCTACCTGTGCACTGGTTAGGGCCTACCCCGATGATGCCCGATAGAGCGTTTGAGCCAGGCCCGGGGGCTCCTATCGGTGCAACAAACCCTGGGTCCGTTGCCCAGACCATGCACAGGCCGAAGAGCAAGAGTACAACACCAAGGTCAGATCAAGACATGAGGGATCAATTTTCTGAAGGACCAATGTGCAGATCAAGAAGACCAAGGCTAGCCAGAGAGACAAGATTCCACTACGAGAAGGACCTCCCTCGTCGGGCAAGCGAGCCTGGCGAGGTTGGGGTTGCCCTCGAAGCGAACCTTCAAATATCGCCCCTACAGGCCTGCCGGGGCTCACGGAGGCAAACTACTCCACCACACCACCCCACAGCGACGCACGTCATCAGTCAGTGCGGTGTCAAGCTCCTAAGTGACTAAGTGGCTGCTCTCTGCCACATGGCAGCCACTTCCTATAAAAAAATACCTCCAAGCGACACCCGTCCTGGGACGTGTCAAGCAAGCAGGTGCGAAGCTGGCAAAATAGTCCGGTAGGGCCTGCCGGGCGAGATGTGATGTGACATTGAGCGACACATTTAATGCGCTCTGTCAGCCTGTAGAGTTAGGTATGATAGCACTGTTTGCTATCTAATCCGTACGTAAAGACTGATTTGCCATTGTGGTGACCCTTGATCTATAAAAGTAGGCCTATGGCAACTGTAGAAAGGATTCATACCTTCTCATACTCATACGCGCGTAGCCACTCTCGCCTCGAAGCAACCTTGCCGGGCAAGAGCGCTTCGCTTTTCCACCAACAATCCACCAAAGCAAGAGTAGGGTTTTACGCCTCGCGGTGGCCCGAACCTAGGTAAAACTGCCCGCGTGATCTCTGTCGTGCTGTGTTACGCTTCTCCGCTCTTTGTGCAATGTGCCCATCCCACCGCTGAACCAAAAGGGGCTCTTTGGATCCATAGGTGGTTGTGGTTTCCCATGACACGAAGTACTCTTCCAAGCCATACGGTTCATACAATCAAGCTTCAACGACTACACCTCCTTCTACCTCGACCAAACCTACTACAAGCAACGACGACAAGTCAAGTTACAAGAAAACTTCGACAACCTCAAGTCGCCCTGCTATTACAAACAACTTCAAGCCAAGAGCTTCATCATCTACAAGTCCACCGGATGAGACCATCAAGACAAGTTCCATCAAATGCTTCACATGTCAAGTCCGAGGCCACAAGACATTTGAGTCCCCCACTTGGCGCAAGATGATCGCAACGACGACGGCACCTATGACTCGATTAGTAAGGAAGAAATGGAAGTGCTTGAGCACATGGCCTTGCACTGGCATGTGAATGAAGAAGAAGATGGACAAGTCTTTTGTGACAATGATTCGAGCCCCGCTCTCATTGTCTCCAAGGTCTTGACACATCAACATCAACAAGACGAAGATCAACGTTGCCATATCTTCCACACCAAGGCGAGCATCAATGGAAGATCCGTGAAGGTCATCATCAACAGAGGAAGTTACCACAATTTGGCAAGTGAAGAGTTATGTTCCAAGCTACAATTGGTCAAGATAAAGCATCCTTCTCCCTACAAGGTCCAATGGCTTAGCGACTCCGGCACCATCCAATTGGAGCACACCGTTCAAGCCTCCTACAAGATCGGAGCATATGAAGACACTTTGGAGTGTGATGTGGTTCCTATGTACGTTTGCCATCTCCACATGCACGGCCTTGGCAATTTGACCGCGGCGTCATCCAAAATGAGCGAACCAATTTGATGTAGGGTGGAAACCCTAGGGCCGATCTTTCACAAAATGGAGGGGATCCTGCGAGGAACATGAGGGGAAACACGAGGGAAATCACGAGAGAAAACACTCAAATCAACAAGAACAATCACACATGTGCTAGATCCATGAACACAAAGAGTGATACGAGATTCAAACGCAACAAATGACGATACAAGGGGCGGTAGTTCTTCCCGATTCGGAGACGGTGTCTTGAATCCACGAGGGGATCTTCCCTTGCAGGGTGTTGAATCCACTTGGGATCTCCTCCGTGGAGGCCTTGGTCTCCAATGGAGTATATGTCAAGTGGATGAGCAATGCCCTCTCTCTCTCAAATGTGTTAAACTATTGCGAACCCTAGAAAAGTGGAGGTGGAGTCGTTTATATAGGCTAGAGGGACAAAAGGGCAGATGGGCTTCGGCCCAAAACACACAAGCAGGTGGATGATCTGGATGGTGGCCCGTATGATCCGGGTGCGAGGGGTCCGGATGATCCAGGAGGCTGTCCGGATCGTCCGGATGTGTCGCAGCCGTCGAGGGGGGTCTGGATGATCGAGAGATGGTCTGGACGTCCGGGTGGTTTCGAATGATTCAGGCGTCGGTCCGGATCATCCGCCTTCGCGCGGAGGCTTGTTGGTCTCGGGTGGCACTTATCCTGATCGTCCAGGCTGGGGCCGGATCATCCGGATGATAGCCCGGATCGTCCGAGCTAGTGCAAACTTGGCCCTTTTCTTCTCCATCTTCACGTTCCTCTTCTCCCTTCGGTTGATCTTGCTCGTTGGCTTCTCCATGGCTAACTACTTGGTACCTGAGTATGCAAAGTTTCTCCCTTTGAGGTAGTAGGCATGTCTCATGCGTTTCAAATGGTAATTGTGAGAGGAGAGATGTCACCTCGGTTTCGAGAGCTCTTGCACATGCACGAGTCATTGGTCCATGGGGATGACCTTGGGATGCTCCGCATCATCTCCCCCCTTGGGAAAGATCCTACCTCGGATCGAAATCCTCGTCACCATGGTTGGGAGAGAGATCCTTGACGTTGAAGATATGGCTCACATTGTACTTGTCGCGTGGGATGTCGATCTTGTAGGCATTTTTGCTGTAGCATTGGAGCACCTCGAAGGGTCCATCGGCTCGAGGTAGAAGCTTGGAATTGCGTTGTAGCGATCCAACCTGAAACAGTCAAATCTCTATGCATAAGTGTCATCCCTGGATCAGTAATGCTGACACACACTTGAAGGATTTATAACAGAGTTGCAATCACACACTTATTGCATCGAATGTCTCAAAAGAGAGTACTTATTACAATAATATGGCTGAAGGCCAACTAATAAGATAACAATGGAAGGCTTGGAAGATTAAGCGAGTCCATCAACTGCAACGGCATAGCTGAGTGCAAAACAACGACCTAGCGCACCTTACTCCTCGTCTGAAAAGTATTCAACATAATATGTTGCAGCCCGAAAATGGGTCAGCATATGGAACATGCTGGTAAAATAACACTGTAGAACAACGAACATGTAACAGCTACAACTATATGCATATTTGGCTGGTGGAGGCTCTATGGTTATTATGTTTTTGCGAAAAGCCAATTTTTCCCTACAACAAAGGAATATATTTTATTTAACTAACATGGTAGTGGATAAACATTGAGAATGGTAAATCCCATCTCAATCCCAATTAAAGTAATCATTAACCCCACAAGTTAATTAAATAAACTGATGAGATCAACATAATAATTCAAGCACCAGATACTCAAGATGTCCATAACCAGGGACACGGCTAATCATGATTAGTTTGTACACTCTGCAGAGGTTTGCGCACTTTTCCCCTCAAGACATGATCTCCTCCGTTGTATTTCTCGCACTGCATGATGTTTGAGAAACAGATGACCGAGACACAGTTTTTCAGAAGAGGTCCCCTTAACCGATAGATAGGCCGGTACACCTACAATCCCCTACATCTGCTAGCCCATCATGGAAAGGATTCCCACAACTTACTAAACTATGTCAGTGCCCATAATGGCTTGTGGCTGCACATGAAGCTTCCAGCATGAATGATCTTATTATTCCTTTGAGCCTGGGTGGCGAACCATAGGTTGATCACACGGATTCCCCGGGATCTCCTTGGACAGCACTGGATTGCCCCAGGTGCCCACAAACAATCCACCCAGATGTGTGTTAAAGTAGCCACCTTAAATAAACCCTTAGTTCATAATAATACTCACAACTATCATGTATCACTCAGACCAAACCACGTCTATTAGCATAGCATAGCAGCATAAGCATAACGTAGAAATAACTCCCAGGGTTTAAATAAAAAGGGCAATAGGTACTACCTCAACTACTACTTCCCAATACCCACAAGTTATCAAATTCTAACCATGCAGTGTTTGAGGATTGAAACTAATGCATAAAAACTGGGTAATGAAGAGGTATGATCAAAGTGTTACTTGCCATGCTGATGATCTGAAAACCCTAGTGACTCGTAGTAGCACGCTTCGCACTCCAGAAACTCTATCACGAACAAACAATAGCATACATAAGCACTCAAGAAATAGATGGAAGAGTAAAACTTAGATGAGAAAGTCCAAATTGAAAGTTCAACTAAAGAGCTTTGATTTGCAAAAAAAACACTCAGATCAGAGCTACGAAACTCAAACTACGATCAAAAGAAGTTCGAATCCAAATCTGCTTGCAACTAAATTTTAAATTTTCAAAATCATGTTTCGGTTGGTTAATTGGAAAGAGGGATTCGAGATGAAGATTTTGGCGTTGGTTTCACTGGATTTGGACAAACGGTTAAAAAGTTGCGAAGGTTTGAAGATCATGGGCTAAACTTCGATAAAAACAATCACGGATAGGTCCCTGGCGAAAATAAAACAGAAAAAGGGAAATCTATCGGACGAACGTCCACTAACAGAGACAAACGAACGAATTCATTCGTTATAAGAACTTAAAGAACAAACATTCACAGAATAGATCTAACCGAAGAAAAACCGATATATATAAAAAAACCGAACTAGATCTAAACCGAAAAAAATCGGCGATGCTTTTTCTTTTACCGATTCGCGGCGGCGGGTCAACGGCGGTGTGCGGCGGCTCCGGCGAGGCTGTGGTGGGCCGGTGCGAGGCGTCGCGGGAGGCGGCGCGGGATGGCGTTGGTGGGGCGGTGGGGCGACGGTGTGGCGGCAGCGACGGCTAAGTGCGGCGACGACGCGGCGAAGTGCGGCGGCGGGGCTGTGGTGGTGGTGGCGGGGTGGGTGGTGGCTCGGGATAGGGGGCGGGGGTGAGGCGCTCGTGTCCGCCTCGGACACGTCGGCGACGTGGCGAACCTCGGGACTCCCGCCTCGAGTCGGCGGAGAGGCGGCGCGGCTGGGCCTTCGGCCCAGTCGGGCGGCGAAGAGTTTTTTATAAATTCCGCCAAAGAAAAATCCTAAATAATTATAAAAAATTCTAAAAATGCCAAAAACAACTTTCACCATCTAAATAAAATATTTAGAACAAAGTGAACATTTTTCTGGCCTAAAAATGCAATTTTGAAAAATTCATATTTTTCTAATTCAAATAAAACCTCGAATAAAAATCCGAATACAATATTTATTTGATTTTAAAATCTTGCCTCCAATATTCCTCTTATTTTGGAGAAGTCATTTTATCTCCGCTCTTTTATTTTTATATTGGAAATATCTCGGAGAGAAAAATTACTAAAATCGAAATGATCCTCTTTTCAAATTTGATAAAATTCAAATATGAAATTAAACGAAACCTCCAACTCTCTCCTTGGGTCCTTGAGTTGATTAAGATTTCTAGGATCACACCAAAATGCAAATAAAATATGATAGGCATATGATGACCTAGGTATAACATCCAAATTGAAAATTAGGATGTTACAAACCTACCCCCCTTAAGATGAATCTCGCCTTCGAGATTCGGGTTGGCTAGAAAATAGGTGTGGGTGGTCTTTCCGTAGATCTTCCTCTCATTCCCAGGTGGCTTTGTCCTCGGTATGGTGACTCCACTGAACTTTGCAAAACTTGATAACCCTGCTGGGCGTAACCCGGCTGGCAAACTCGAGAATGTTGACGGGTTTCTCCTCGTAGGTCAGATCACTATCCAACTGAATTGCTTCCAGGGGCACTGTATCTCTGAGAGGAATATCGGCCATCTCAGCATGACACTTCTTCAACTGGGAAACGTGAAACACATTATGAACTCCTGGCAATCCTTCGGGTAATTCCAACTTGTAGGCAACCTCTCCCATACGTTCCAAAAGATGGTACGGTCCTACAAATCTCAGGGGTAACTTTCCCTTAACTCCGAAACGTGTAACTCCTCGTAGAGGTGACACTCGAAGATATGCTCGGTCTCCAATATCATAGACTATCTCCTTGTGTTTAGTATCTGCATAACTCTTCTGCCTGGACTGAGCTACCTTCAGTCTGTCTCAAATCAACTTAACTTTCTCTTCGGTCTCTTTGATCAAATCCGGTCCAAACAACCGATGGTCTCCAACTTCATCCCACATTAATGGTGTCCGGCATCTTCTTCCATACAAGCTTCGAAAGGAGCCATCTTCAAACTAGCCTGATAACTATTGTTGTATGAGAACTCTGCGTAAGGCAAATTATCATCCAAACCAGATCCATAATCTAGCGCACAAGCTCTCAACATGTCTTCTAGAATCTGATTGACTCTCTCTGTCTGTCCATCTGTCTGCGGATGAAAGGCTGTACTGAACTCTAGCCTGGTACCCAAAGTCTGGTGCAGCTGATATCAAAACTTTGAGGTAAATTGTGTCCCTCTATCTGATACAATGGTCCTCGGAACTCCATGCAGACATACGATCCTGGTAATATATATTTTGGCCAACTTCACACGCTTGTATAGGTGGTATTCACTGGGATAAAGTGAGCTACCTTGGTCAAACGATCAACTACTACCCAGATTGAATCGTATCCCGATTGGGTCCTGGGCAAACTGGTGATGAAATCCCTGCCAAGCTTGTCCCACTTCCATTCGGTTATCGGCATAGGCTGCAGTAACCCTGCTGGCCTCTGATGTTCTGCCTTCACTGTCATACATTGCATACCGCTACATACTCTACAATATCCTTCTTCATACCAGTCCACCCGAAATGTTCCTTCAAATCCAAATACATCTTGGTGTTTCTGGGGTGTATCGAGTATGGCGAATCATGAGCTTCCTGAAGTATTAACTTCCAGATATCCGCATTATTGGGCACATATATACGATCCTCAAACCATAAGGTCTCGTGCTCGTCCTCACGGAAACCCTTGACTTTTCCTTTGCTCATTTTCTCCTTTATCTCAGCGATTTCCTTATCATCCTTCTGAGCTTCTTGAATCTTCCCCAATAATGTAGACTGTACCTCCATTGTTGTGACAAAACCTCATGGAACTATCTCCAAACGAAGTTCCTTGAGATCGTCAACTAACTCCTGTGGAAATCCTCCGCTTACGAGGGTATTGGCATAACTCTTCCGGCTTAAGGCGTCTGCTACGACATTGGCCTTTCCTGGGTGATAATGCAATTTCATATCATAATCCTTTATAAGATCCAACCATCTCCTTTGCCTGAGATTTAGCTCCTTCTACGTGAAAATGTACTTCAAACTCTTATGATCTGTGTACACATCACATCGGTTTCCAATAAGAAAATGTCTCCAGGTCTTGAGCGCATGCACCACGGCTACTAACTCCAAATCATGTATGGCATAATTCAATTCATGCGGTCAAAGTTGTTGGGAGGCATATGAAACAACTCTTCCGTCCTGCATAAGTACTCCTCCAAGTCCTAAGAGAGAAGCGTCGCAATACACTTGGAAATCCTTGCGTATATCCGGAAGGATCAGCACTGGGGCTGTAACCAAACGTTTCTTCAACTCCTCTCACAGTCATCCGTCCATTTAAACTTGGTGTCCTTCTTCAACAACTTTGTCATAGGCTTCACAACCTTGGAAAAATTCTCAATGAATCTCCGATAATATCCCGCAAGTCCTAGAAAACTACGGATCTCCCCAACTGAGGTGGGTGCCAACCACTCAGTTACAGATTGAACCTTGGTGGGGTCTACTACTATACCTTCTCTTGATATAACATGTCCAAGAAATCCAACTTCCTTCAACCAAAACTCACACTTGCTAAACTTGGCATACAACTGATGTTCCCTGAGCTTCTCGAGAACTAAGCGCAAGTGTTCCTTGTGTTCCTCTTCATTTTTCGAGTATACCGGAATATCATCAATGAACACCACTACAAACTTATCCAAAGACTCCATGAACACCTTATTCGTCATACTCAATGAAGTCAGCAGGGGCGTTAGTCAATCGAAATGACATGACCGTGTACTCATATAGCCCGTACCTTGTGGTGAAAGCTGTCTTAGGTATATCCTTTTCTCGGATCTTCAGCTGGTGATATCCTGATCGTAGATCGATCTTGGAGAATACTTTTGCTCCCTGCAACTGGTCAAACAAGTCTTTGATCATCGGTAGCAGGTATTTGTTCTTGATCGTCACTTTGTTCAATGCACGATAATCAACAACCATTCTCAAATATCCATCCTTCTTCTCAACCAAGAGCACTGGGGCTCCCCACGGTGATGAACTTCATCGAATGTAATGTTTCTCCAGTAGCTCCTTCATCTGCTTCTTAATTTCCTCCAGATCATTTGCGGGCATCCGATACGGTCTCTTTGATATTGGTCCGGTGCCTGGCAATAGCTCTATCAAAAATTCTATGTCTCGATCCGGCGGCATGCCTGGTAGTTCCTATGGAAATACATCCGGGTAATCCATCACAACATGCACTTCCTCCTGAACAACTCCTCAGAGGGAATTCACTTGGGTCGTCTTCGGCGCATGTCGTGACACATACTTAATCCTTTTCCCTCTGGGGTGGTGAGTAGAATTGACTTGCTGGCGCAATCGATGTTCCCTCCATACATCGATAGCCAATCCATGTTGAGTATCACATCCAACCCTTGTGACTCCAGAATTATTAAGTCTGAGGGGAAAACGTGTCTACCTATGGTCAATGGCATCTGAAAAAATCCCTGGCTTGCCATATACTCTGCTCCTGGAGAGCTTACTGTCATAGGTGCCTTAAGAACTTTGGTGGGAAACTTATATTTATCAATAAACCCCTTCGAAATGTATGAATGCAATGCACCAGTATCGAAAAGAACAATTGCAGTAAATGACTTAACCAAAAACATACCTATAACTGCATCTGGCTGCTCTTCAACCTCCTCCACGTTAACGTGGTTCACCTGTCCCCTATTGAAAGGGTTGGGCTTCTTCCCAGAGCTTCCATTTCCATTGCCATTCTTCAAGTCAGAACAGTCATTGGCCTAGTGCCCAGTCTTCCCATACTTGTAACAGGTAACATGGCTCAGGTCCTTCTTGGCGGGCGTTGCCGGGTTGGGGCGGTTCTGGCTACTGCTTGATCCATTCCCGTTTCCATTCTTATGCCCACTGTGGTTATGGGAACTACCTCCATTGTGAGTATCGCCTCCATGGTTATGGGTGTAACCTCCAGGGTTAGGGGTAAAGCGAGGCTTTTGCTGAGCTCCAGAATTGTACTTCCCCTATCCATACTTCCGTTTGCGGCTCTCTATCTGCTGTTGTTTGCTTTCAATCATAAGGGCCCGGTCTACCAACTCCTGATAGTTAGTGAATGTTGCCACCATCAACTGCATACTCATCTCATCATTCAGCCCTTCCATAAACTTCTCCTGCTCCGCGGCATCTGTAGCCACATCATCTGGAGCATAGCGGGCTAACTTGCTAAACTCATCCACGTACTGCCCCATAGTACGGTTTCCCTGGCGTAAGTTGTGGAAGTCACGCTTCTTCATATTCATAGCTCCAGTTGAGACATGGGCTGCACGAAATGCTTGCTGAAACTGATCCCAGGTGACATTAGCTTTGGGGAAAGTGGCTGTGTAATTCTCCCACCATGAGGCTGCGGGTCCATCCAGTTGGTGTGCGGCAAAGCACACCTTCTCCGCATCTGTGCAACCTGTGGTGGTAAACTCCCTTCCAATCCTGCGTAGCCAATCATCAGCAACAATGGGCTCGGTGCTACTGGAAAACACCGGCAGATTCAACCTCAGAAAACGGGCTAAGTTGTCCACTGGAGGTGGTGGCGGTGGATTGTTGTTTTTGTTGTTGCATTGGTTCTGAACTAGTAGCTGCATCAAGGCATTCTGCTGTTGGATCACCTGAGTGAGCTCCGGTGGGAAGACAAATCCGGGGTCATGTCTCGGAGGCATCTAATGGTTTAGAGGGGAGAGATTATAATTGAATGAGGTCTAAAGAGAAAACTCTACCCATATGCACATGATACAAACACATTCATATCACACCACTCAATTCAATCAAGGGCATACAATCGATCTGGCTACCATTACAAAATACTTGGACTACTACTATATACATGGGGAAATACTACTGATGATATGGGGGTCATCTAGAAATTTTGATCGGTGGAAGACTCCATGATATCCGCTCCAGCTTCGTCTTCATAATCATCATCACTACTGTCAGGGTCGGAGTCAGTGTCATCGATGATGATGTAGTCCTTGGGATGGTCATCATCTCCTCCTGGCACGGGGTCTCCTATGAATACTCCTAGCTTCCTCGTCAGGTCGTCATCCTTTTCTAACAGTATTGCGATTTCCTCCTCGTATCCGTCACGTGTAGACTTGAGTTCCTCTTCAAGCTCCATGTTCCTAGTCATCAACTTCTTCAGATCTATCTTTCTTGCACACATTTGGTTCTCCTGGCGACGAAGTTGCTGGTTTAACTCCTGGATGAATGCTGCAATGGATCTATCCCTCCTGGTGCTGATCATCTCCCATTGCTCATCTCGGTGCCCACATATCTGGTAGATTGTGTCCTTAAGATCCTTGTGATAAACTTCGCCGATGCGGCCCATGGCGATGTGGGCTGCCATGCTCTTTCCTAGAGCCCAGGTTGGTGCATCAAAGGAAAACTCTATGGGCAATGTAACTGGCATGAATGTCCTTCCTGGAACATGAACTCGAATCATCCAAGGCTCCTCTTCTGGTAAAGTGGCGGTGTAGGTCCCGGTGAAGCTTGGTGTTCCAATGTTCAGGTACCTAGTGACTTCCTTCAAGTGTTGTCCAAAAGGTGTGTCTTCATCCGGTTGAGCAAACTTGTTCCTTGTGTCCGCCATCTATAGAGTGGAGAATGGAGAGGAGTCCGAAATGAGTAGATAAGAGTGACCTATGGCTTATCTTAGTGGTCTCGTCCTACAATCAATGTGTGCTCTGATACCATCTTGTAGAGATCCAACCTCAAACGGTCGAATCTCTATGCATAAGTGTCATCCCTGGATCGGTAATGCTGACACACACAATACTTCAAGGATTTATAACAGAGTTGCAATCACACACTTATTACATCGAATGTCTCAAAAGAGAGTACTTATTACAATAATATGGTTGAAGGCCAACTAATAAGATAACATCGGAAGGCTTGGAAGATTAAGCGAGTCCATCAACTCCAACGGCATAGCCGAGTGCAAAACAATGACCTAGCGCACCTTACTCCTCATCTGAAAAGTCTGCAACATAATACGTTGCAGCCCAAAAACGGGTCAGCACATGGAATATGCTGTCAAAATAACATTGTAGAGCAATGAACATGTAACAGCTACAACTATATTCATATTTGGCTAGTGGAGGCTCTATGGTTATTATGTTTTTGCGAAAAGCCAATTTTTCCCTACAACCAAGGAATATATTTTATTTAACTATCATGGTAGTGGATAAACATTGAGAATGGTAAACCCCATCTCAATCCCAATTAAAGTAATCATTAACCCCACAAGTTAATTAAATAAGGTGATGGGATCAACATAATAATTCAAGCACCAGATACTAAAGATGTCCATAACCAGGGACACGGCTAATCATGATTAGTTTGTACACTCTGCAGAGCTTTGCACACTTTTCCCCACAAGACTTGATCTCCTCCATTGTATTTCTCGCACTGCATGATGTTTGAGAAACGGGTGACCGAGACACAATCTTTAAGAAGAGGTCCCCTTAACCGATAGATAAGCCGGTACACCTACAACCCCCTACATCTGGTAGCCCAACATGGAAATCCCACAACTTACTCAACTATGCCAGAGCCCATAATGGCTTGTGGCTACACACGGAAGTTTCCTGCATGAATGATCTTATGATCTATTTGAGCCTGGGTGGCGAACCATAGGATGATCACACGGATTCCCCGGGATCTCCTTGGACAGCACTGGATTGCCCCAGGTGCCCACAAACAATCCACCTAGATGTGGGTTAAAGTAGCCATGTTAAATAAACCCTTAGTTCATAATAATACTCACAACTGTCATGTATCACTCAGACCAAACCACGTCTACTAGCATAGCTTAGTAGCATAAGCATAATGTAGAAGTAACTCCCAGGGTTTAAATAAAAAGGGCAATAGTTACTACCTCAATTACTACTTTCCAATACCCACAAGTTATCAAATCCAACCATGTAGTGTTTGACAATTGAAACTAATGCATAAAAACTAGGTAATGAAGAGGTATGATCAAAGTGTTACTTGCCATGCTGACGATCTGAAAACCCTAGTGACTCGTAGTAGCACACTTTGCACTCCGGAAACTCTATCGCAAACAAAAAATAGAATACATAAGCACTCAAGAAATAGATGCAAGAGTAAAACTCAGATGAGAAAGTCCAAACTGAAAGTTCAATTGAGGAGCTTCGATTTGCAAAAAGAAACACTCAAATAGGAGCTACGAAACTCAAACTACGATCAAAAGAAGTTCGAATTCAAATCTGCTTGCAACTAAATTTTAAATTTTCAAAATCATGTTCAGGTTGGTTAACTGCAAAGAGGGATTCGAGGCGAAGATTTTGGCATTGGTTTCACTGGATTTGGACGAAAGGTCAAAAAGTTGCGAAGGTTTGAAGATCAGGGGCTAAACTATGATAAAAATAATCGTGGATATGTCCCTGGTGAAAATAAAATAGAAAAAGGAAAATCTATCAGACGAATGTCCGCTAACAGAGACAAACGACCGAATTCGTTCATTATAAGAACTAAATGAATGAACGTTCACAGAATAGATCTAACCGAGGAAAAACCGATATATATATATATAAACCAAACTAGATCTAAACCAAAAAAAACCGGTGGCGGTTTTTCTTTTACCGATTCGCGACGGTGGGTCAACAACGGCGAGCGGCGGCTCCGGCGGGGCGGTGGCGGGACTAGGTGAGGTGCCGCAGGCGACGGTGCGGGACGGCATCGGCGGGGCGGTGGGCCGATGGCACGGGGCAGAGGCGCGGCGGCGTGCAGCGCGGCGGCAGCGGCGGCTAAGTGCGGTGGCATGATGAAGTGCGACGGCAGGGCTGCGGTGGTGGTGGCGGTGGTGGCGGCGGGGCCTCGGCCTTTAAAGGCCAGGGGCGGGCGGTGGCTTGGGCAAGGGAGTGGGGCGAGGCGCTCGTGTCCGCGTCGGACACGGCGGCGGCGCGGCGAACCTCGGGACTCCCGTCCCGAGTCGGCGGAGAGGCTGGGCCGGCCAGCTCGGCTGGGCCTCCGGCCCAGTCAGGCGGCGAAGAGTTTTTTTATAAATTCCGCTGAAGAAAAATCCTAAATAAATATAAAAAGATTCTAAAAATGCCAAAAACAATTTTCACCGTCTAAATAAAATATTTAGAACAAAGTGAACATTTTTCTAGCATAAAAATGCAATTTTGAAAAATGCATATTTTTCTAATTCAAATAAAACCTCGATTAAAAATCCGATAATATATTTATTAGATTTTAAAATCTTCCCTCTAATATTCCTCTTATTCCAGAGAAGCCATTTTATCTCCAGTCTTTTATTTTTATATTGGAAATATTTTGGAGAGAAAAAACATTAAAATCAAAATGACCCTCTTTTCAAATTTGATAAAATTCAAATATGAAATTAAAGGAAACCTCCAACTCTCTCCTTGGGTCCTTGAGTTGATTAAGATTTCTAGGATCACACCAAAATGCAAATAAAATATGATATGCATATGATGACCTATGTATAACATCCAAATTGAAAATTGGGATGTTACATGCGTTCAATGGGAAAGTGGTCCTTGTGAATGTGTAGCCACACAAGATCTCCAATGTGGAATACCATGGGTTGCTTGTTGATGTTGACCTTGGTCTCAAGGCGTTGTAGTTGGCGCTCGATGGTGTGCCTTGTCTCTTCATGCACCTTCTTGAGATAGCTCTCTCTAGAGCTCGCGTCCATGATGATGTGCTCTTGTAGTGGTAGAGGTAAAATGTCCAATGGGGACAAAGGATTGAAGCCATAAACGACCTCGTAGGGGGACTTGCCGGTAGTCGAATGTCTTGCACCATTGTAGGCGTACTCGGCGATGGGTAACCACTCCTCCCACTGCTTGATGTTCTTCTGGATCAACACGTGTAGGAGAGTGGGTAGCGTCCAGTTCGTGACCTCCGTTTGGCCGTCGGTTTGTGGATGGTATGCCGAGGAAAATAAAAGCTTGATTCCGAGCTTGGCGCATAGTGTCTTCTAAAAGTAGCTTAGGAATTTGACGTCGCGGTCCCACACGATAGTCTTGGGCACTCCATGTAGACGCAAGATTTCCCTACAAAAGAGATTGGCAACATGTGAAGCATCGTCTATCTTGATGCATGGAATAAAATGTGCCATCTTAGAAAAACGGTCCACAACAACAAACGCGGAATCCGTTGCATTTTGAGTTCTAGGCAAACCAAGCACAAAGTCCACACTAATATCTTCCCATGGATGATACAAAATAGGAAGGGGCATATAGAGACTATGGGATTGAGCTTTAGACTTATCTTTGCGACATGTAGAGAATCAGTTGGTGTAGCAGGAGATGACGTGGAACATCTTGGGCCAAAATTAGTTCTTGGAGAGTGCAGCAAATGCCTTGTTGTGTCCAAACTGGCCCATAAGTCCTTCACCATGAGCCCCTTGCAAAAGAAACAAATAAAGATAAGACTCGGGGATACATAGTTTGTTAGCTCCCATAAGATAATCATCCTTGATGTAATATCGTTCCCAAGATGTATGCATCAAACATTTGGCATATGGAATAGCAAAAGTAGGATCATGCGCATACAAGTCTTTTATGTGCTCAAAGCCAATAACATTCAATTCAACTTGAGTGACAAGCATGCATTTGTGGGAATGAGCATCCGCCACAACATTCTTTTTACCTTTAATGCACTTGATGACATAAGGAAAAGACTCGATAAACTCACTCCATTTGGCATGTTGCTTATTCAATTTAGTTTAAACCTTAAGGTATTTAAGTGTTTCATGGTCCGTATGGATGACAAATTCATGATGGCAAAGATAATGTTCCCACTCACACAAGACTTGCACTAAAGCATATAGCTCTTTGTCATAGATGGGATAATTGAGTTGATCTCCGGAAAGTTTTTCACAAAAGTAGGAAATTGGGCGTTTCTCTTGCATTAACACACCTCCTATACCATTGCCACTAGCATCGCAACGAACTTCAAATGTTTTATCAAAATTGGGCAAAGCAAGCAAAGGAGCATGCGTAAGTAAATTCTTAAGCTCCTTAAATGCGGTATCTTGGGATGGTCCCCAAAGAGATGGTGCATTATTTTTACTCAAGGCATGCAAAGGGGATGCAATAGTGCTAAAGTCCTTATCAAATCTACTATAGAAACCGGCTAGGCCAAGGAAAGTACACACTTGTTGCAAGTTAGTGGGTTGTGGCCAGTTTTTAATGGCACCAATTTTAGCTTCAATTAAATTAACACCCTTAGATGACACACAAAGCCCAAGAAAACAAGCTTATCAACACCAAAAAGGCATTCGTCCATATTAGCATAAATGAGCTCTTTTATTAGAGTTTGCAAAATGGTTCTAAGATGGGTGACATGATCTTTTAGAGACATGCTAAACAGAAGAATATCATCAAATTAGACCACAATAAATATGCCAATGTATGGGCGAAGAACATAATGCATCACGCGCCTAAAGGTGCCGGGTACTTCGGATAAGCCCATAGGCATAACTAGCCATTCGTACAAGCCAAACTTGGTTTTGAAAGTTGTTTTCCATTCATCACCTTCTTGAATGTGGATTTGGTAATATCCACTTTTAAGATCAATTTTAGAGAAAATGGTGGCTCCACTATGCTCATCTAGCATATCATCAAGGCAAGGAATAGGATATCAATAGTGAATGGCAATAGCATTGATGGAACGACAATCAGAGCATGTGAGAAAAGTACCATCTTTCTTGGGCACAAGAATACTCGATACGACACAAGGACTTAAGCTTTCACGTACATGCCCATTGTTAGTGAGTTGTTGTACTTGCCTTTGTATTTCCTTAGTTTCTCCGGGGTTGACGCGGTAGGGTGCCTTGTTTGGTAGGGGTGCGCTGGGAATGAAGTCGATGCGGTGTTCGATGCCTCGTAGTGGAGGTAGTCCCAGAGGTAGCTCATCCGGGAAAACGTCCTAGAATTCCTGCAGCAGAGAAGACAACACTAAAGGTAGATTGTGAGAGGTATTAGTCCTTGCCACTTCATCTTTGCACAATAGGACATAGTGCATAACACTTGATGGGTTCTCACACACTTCTCTCCTGTAACTTTTGGTGGCGAATAGGACTAATTTTTCTTGTCGCTCATCGTGGAAGCACTCAATTTTGGCTTGTGGCGGTCACTCTCTTTTTGGTGACACTCTCTCACTATTTTCTCCATGATGGGTGGTTGCTTGTTTGTAGGTCATCACTTGGCTTGGGGACATAGGTCATAGCACGTACTCTTTTCCTTTCATCTTGAGGTTATAGTGATTTGTTCTTCCATTGTCGATGACACCATATTCGAATTTCCAAGGTAGTCCAAGTAGGAGGTGGCAAACGGATATAGGAACCACATCACACTCCAAAGTGTCTTAGTATGCGCCAATCATGAAGGAGACTTGCATGGTGTGCTCCACTTGAATGGTGTCGGAGATGCTAAGCCATTGGACCTTGTAGGGATGAGGATGCTTCATCTTGACCAATTGTAGCTTGGAACATAGCTCTTCACTTGCCAAGTTGTGGCAACTTCCTCCATTGATGATGACCTTCATGGAACGCCCATTGATGCCTGCCTTGTTGTGGAAGATATGACATCGTTGGTCTTCCTCTTGGTGGTGTTGAAGTGTCAATACCAGGGAAACAACGAGAGTAGGACTCGAATCATTGTCGCAAAAGACTTGGTCATCTTCATCTTCATTCATTTGCCAGTGCATTGCCACATGCTCAAGAGGATCCATTTTGTCTTTACTCATGGAGTCATATGTGCCATTGTCGTTGGCGATCATGGTGCGCCGGTTGGTGCAATCGAAAGTCTTGTGGCCTCGGCCTCCACATGTGAAGCATTTGATGGAACTCGTCTTGACGGTCTCATCGATTGGCGTAGATGATGATGAAGCTCTCAACTTGAAGTTGCTTGTAGTGGGGGGACGACTTGAAGATGTCGAAGTTTTCTTGTAGCTTGACTTGTCGCCGTTGCTTGCAGAATGTTTTGTCGCGGAATGAGGCATCATAGTTATTGAAGCTTGACTGTATGAGGAGCCATAGAACTTGGAAGAGAACCTCGCATACTTGTAGTCATCTTGCACTTGTCTCTCTGCCTTGGTAGTGATAGAGGCAAAGGTGTCCCATCTTTCGATGAGATGGTGGCTATCGTTTTAGAGGAAGTCGACATTGATGATCCGACTACGAACGTGCGAGGACGTCGTGCCTATGAAATCGCTAAACCAACTTCCGAGGGGTTATTGACCACGCCGGAGCACGATCAACCTGACCACGAGGGCATGTTTCCTGCGAGCAAACAAAGAACAAGCAAGAAACTAAGATTGCAATCTGGATATTGCGAATATAATATGAAAGCTTTATTGATCAAGGTGGGGTTCTGTGACGCCTTTGTCTGGTCGTTGAACATAAATGAAGTACGCAAAGTTGCAGCTATGGCGAACTTTAATCTAAACAAAACCCCAAAGTCTAAACGACGCCCTAAGGGCTGTATATATGGAGGAAGAGGGGGGATTTCGTGGCCCTTGGAGGAGGGGTCCGAAACCAACCCTAACTCTTGGTTCCCCACACATACGGACTCTAAAAACAGCCTATACTTAAGTATTTCGACAATACATGGGCCTGGCCCAATATTAAGGTGACGCAGCACCTAAAATAGCCTCTGGATGAAATTTATGAATTGGCATCTTGTATATTTCGTCCAAGGCTTCATGCACTCCTTATGGTGGCTTCAAAGTCCTGAAATCATCACTTGTAACTCCGTTCTGGATCCCCTTGCGCATGCCATGATCTCCATGCTTGAACTTGTTCCAAGGTTCATCTTTCTTGTCCAATATGGGCCCTTCATTTGTAAGCAAAACAAATGTATCCAATTTAGGCAGCATCATATTCTCATGAACATTAGAATCGTTACCAAGAAACGAAAGTACCTGATAATTCAATTGGCGTGCGCGAGCTCTAGTAATTGGTCCAGTATGTATAGCAGCGGGGGATGTGGGTGTAACAATGGTATTGATGTCCTCATCAGGTAGCTTTATGCACTAGCTCGATGAGGTTTGAGTAAGGTTGGAAGTCGTCAATCTTCTTGATAGGATGATTGAGTCCATTCAAGAAACGTTCCATAGTTTGCTCGTCATCTTCCATGACATTAGCTCGAATCATGGCAATCTCCATTTCCTTGTAATACTCTTCAATGGTCTTTTTGCCTTGCTTGAGGAGTTGTAACTTCTTGAAGAGGTCGTGGCTATAGTATGTTGGCACAAAGCACGCTCGCATGGCATCCTTCATTTGATTCCATGTTGTGATGGGTGGTTCATCCCTTGCCGCACAGGGCTCAATGACTTGCTCCTACCAAATGAGGACATAATCTTGGAACTCAAGGGATACCATGGCGATCTTCTTCTCTTCCTCATAGTTGTGCAAATTAAAGATCTTGTCGACCTTCAATGCCCATGAAAGGTACTCTTCGAGGTCGTTGCTTCCGGAGAACTTGGGCATGGTGAACTTGAGCTTGCCGTAGCGGTGCTCTTCATTGTGTTGGGGTTGATGGTGATGATGAGGACGCTCTTTCCATGGAGGAGGATCTTGAGCCGCTTGCTCCTCATGCTCCACTTGATTGTTTTGTCATTGAGGTTGTGGAATTCTTGCACGGTTCCTCATTTCTTGAAGCTCTTCACGACGAGCGGCTTCTTCTAGGCACTATCATTGGAGGGCCTCTTCTTGTAGACGTACTTGACAGTTTCACGCATTGACGGCTTGAGTTGATTTGTGTATAGCTTGTAGGGTGCCTTGGTGGAGGGGTCCGAAACCAACCCTAAACTCTTGTTTCCCCACACATACGGACTCTAAAAACAGCCTATACTTAAGTACTTCGAAAATACATGGGCCTGACCCAATAATAAGGTGACGCAACACCTAGAATAGCCTCTGGACGAAATTTATGAAGTGGCATCTTGTATATTTCGTCCCATGCTTCATGCACTCATTATGGTGGCTTCAGAGTCCTGGAATCATCACTTGAAACTCTGTTCTTGTTCCCCTTGCGCATGCCATCATCTCCATGCTTGAACTTAATCCAAGGTTCATCTCTCTTGTCCAAGCTAGGCCCTTCATTTGTAAGCAAAACAAATGTATCCAATTTAGGCAGCATCATATTCTCATGAACATTAGAATCGTTACCAAGAAACGAAAGTACCTGATAATTCAATTGGCGTGCGTGAGCTCTAGTAATTGGTCCAGTATGTATAGCAGCAGGGGATGTGGGTGTAACAATGGTATTGATGTCCTCATCATCCTCCCCTTCTTGAAATGAAGTCGTCCTCGACAAAAGTTCATCGTCCTCACCCAAATAAGGCTTCAAATCTGCAATGTTAAAAGTGGGACTAACCCCAAAATCTGTAGGCAGCTCAAGTTTATATGCATTATCATTTATTTTCTCTAACACTTTAAAAGGACCATCAGCACGTGGCATTAGCTTTGATTTGCGCAAATGAGGAAATCTATCCTTACGCAAATGTAACCAAACAAGATCTCCAGGTGCAAACACAACATGTTTTCTACCCTTATCTCCAGCAAGTTTATATTTAGCATTCATACGCTCAATGTTTTCCCTAGTTAACTCATGCATTTTTAAAATCAATTCAGCACGTTCTTTAGCATCAAAATTAACCTTCTCCGAAGATGGAAGAGGCAACAAATCAATAGGTGCACGAGGTAGGAAACCATACACAATTTCAAAAGGGCACATCTTAGTAGTAGAATGCAATGAACGATTATAAGCAAATTCAATATGAGGCAAGCATTCTTCCCACATTTTCTTGTTATTCTTCAAAACAGCCCTAAGCATAGTAGACAATGTTCTATTGACTACTTCAGTTTGTCCAACAGTTTGGGGGTGACAAGTAGTACTAAAAAGCAGTTTAGTCCCCCAATTAGCCCATAAACATCTCCAAAAGTGGCTAAGAAATTTAGTATCACGATCTGAAACAATAGTATTTGGCACACCATGCAAGCGAATAATTTCACGAAAGAACAAATCAACAACATTAACAACATCATCGCTTTTATGACATGGTATAAAGTGTGCCATTTTCGAGAACCTATCCACGACAACAAATATGCTATCCCTCCCCTTCCTTGTTCGAGGTAAACCTAAAACAAAGTCCATAGATATATCCTCCCAAGGAACACTAGGTACAGGCAAAAGTCAGATATAAACCATGAGGATTGACTCGTGACTTAGCTTTTTGACATGTAGTGCAGCGAGCAACAAAACGCTCAACATCTCGTCTCATCTTTGGACAAAAGAAATGTGTAGCAAGTATATCCTCCGTCTTCTCGACTCCAAAGTGTCCCATTATTCCTCCTCCATGCGCCTCCTGCAACAAAAAAAGACGAACGGAGCTAGCTGGAATGCATAGCTTGTTAGCACGAAACACAAATCCATTGTTAAGAACGAACTTGTTCCAAGTTCTCCCTTCCTTACAATTCTGCAATACATCTTTAAATTCAGCATCATGAACATATTGATCTTTGATGGTCTCCAAACCAAATATTTTTAAGTCAAGTTGTGAAAGCATAGTATAACGACAAGACAATGCATCAGCAATAACATTTTCTTTACCCTTCTTGTGTTTAATGACATAAGGGAAAGTCTCAATGAATTCAACCCATTTAGCATGTCTACGGTTCAGTTTTGCTTGACTTTTAATGTGTTTCAAAGATTCATGATCAGAATGTATAACAAATTCCTTGGGCCATAAATAATGTTGCCATGTTTCTAAGGTCCGAACAAGAGCATATAATTCTTTATCATAAGTAGAATAGTTCAGACTAGGCCCACTCAATTTTTCAAAAAAGTATGCAACATGTTTGCCATCTTGTAATAACACACCTCCTAATCCAATTCCACTAGCATCACATTCAAGCTCAAAAGTCTTATTAAAATCAGGAAGTTGGAGTAAAGGAGCATGTGTCAACTTATCTTTCAATACCGTGAAGGCTTCTTCCTGTGCGATACCCCAAACAAAAGGCACATCCTTCTTTGTAAGCTCGTTGAGAGGTGCAGCAATGGTGCTGAAATCTCTCACAAAACGCCTATAGAAACCAGCGAGGCCAAGGAAACTCCTCACTTGTGTGACCGTTTTGGGCTGCGGCCAACTCTCAATAGCTTCAATCTTGGCTTTATCAACTTCAATTCCCTGTGGAGTAACAACATAGCCAAGAAAAGATACTCGGTTGGTGCAAAAGGTGCATTTCCCAAGGTTACCAAACAAACGTGCATCACATAGAGCAATAAAAACAGCATGTAAATGTTCCAAATGCTCCTCCAAAGATTTGCTATAAATCAATATGTCATCAAAGTAAACTACCACAAATCGTCCAATGAAAGCACGTAAAACTTCGTTCATTAATCTCATGAAAGTACTAGGTGCATTAGTTAACCCAAAAGGCATGACTAACCACTCATATAATCCAAACTTAGTTTTAAATGCTGTTTTCCATTCATCTCCCAATTTCATATGAATTTGATGGTATCCACTACGCAAATCAACTTTGGAGAATATTGTAGAGCCACTCAATTCATCAAGCATATCATCTAGCCTAGGAATAGGATGACGATAACGAATAGTAATATTATTAATGCCTCTACAATCAACGCACATACGTGACGTACCATCCTTTTTCGGCACTAAAATGATAGGAACAACACAAGGACTAAGGGATTCGCGTATATAACCTTTGTCGAGCAGTTCTTGTACTTGACGCATAATCTCCTTCGTCTCCTCTGGATTGGTACGGTATGGTGCATAGTTGGGTAATGATGCACCGGGAATTAAGTCAATTTGATGCTCAATCCCTCGAATAGGTGGTAATCTCGGTGGCACGTCTTGTGGAAAAACGTCAGCGAACTCCTGCAAAATGTTAGAGATAGCAGGAGGCAAAGAGGAAGGCACATCCTCGAATGAAAATAATGCCTCTTTGCACACAAAAGCATAGCAAACAGATTTGCTAAAATCTAGCTCATCAATATCAGATTTTGTGGCAAGTAAACATGCACTTTTCAATTTAATTTCAGAAGCAACACTAGATGGTTTGTTATTAGGTTTCATTTATTGTTCAAATTCTTTTGCCACAACCTAATTTTCACTCTTATTTTTCTCTTGTTTTGCTTTATTAACTCTATTAATATCATCTTTCAAAATGGATTCATGAGTCATAGGAAGAAAAGCAATATTTTTATCCTTATGAACAAGAGTATACTGATTGTTTCTACCATGGTGTACAGAATTTTTATCAAATTGCCATGGTCTACCAAGTAATAAGGAACATGCTTGCATAGGTACCACATCACAATCAACATAATCAGCATATGTACAGATACTAAAATGCACACGAACAGTACGTGTTACCTTAACCTTGCCACTGTTGTTGAACCATTGGGTGTAGTAAGGATGTCGACGTGGTCTTCTGGTGAGAGATAGCTTCTCCACCATCTCCATGCTAGCCAAGTTATTGCAGCTCCCTCCATCTATGATGACGCGAACAGAACATTCCTTCACAACTCCCTTTGTATGGAACAAATTATGCCTCTGATTTTGCTCAGCTTGTGTAACCTGCACACTCAAAACACATTGAGCAACTAAACATTCATACCTGTCAGCATCTTCAGCAGCCATGTATTCCGTCTCAGGATCAGAATCCTCTCCACCGTGTTCTTCATGTGTAATAAGAGCCAAAGTCTCCTCATCATAGTCACTAGCAGACTCATACCCACCATCCTCAGTAGCAATCATCACACGCTCAGATTGGCATTCTCTCGCAAAATGTCCTCTTCCCTTACAACGACTGACGTGGTTCTAACTCTGATAGTGATGTAGGGGGGTATGTATGGAGAGGCTAGATCTCAGCTATTGGGAAGTTGTAAACACACCAAGATGTACGAGTTCAGGCCCTTCGCGGAGGAAGTAACAGCCCTACGTCTCGGTGCCCGGAGGCGGTCGACTGGATTACTGGCATGTGAATAACAGGGGTGCGAACCTTTCATACTGAGGAGGGGGTGGCTTATATAGAGTTCGCCGGCCCTCTCCTGCCCTCAGTAATGCAGGGTTTAAGGTACATTTAAGGACGCCCCTAATAGAGTGCTACAATGACCATAAAGACTACTTAATAGCCGACAGTTTGCCTGCAGAGTGACTTCAGATCTCCTGGCGGTCGAGTGGCTAGCTTCATGGTCGAGTGGTAGCGTCTTGGTCGAGTGTCTTGAACCCGTCGAGTGAGATACATTCAAGTCGATTGAAAGGTGACTTCTCCTAGGGATGTCCTTGGGTAGGGCTCTTTGGACGGGTTTCATCATTATCCCCCGAATGGATCGAGGTTAGAGTGGGGAAAGAGTTGGGGATCTTCCCGACTGGTTCTTTGGGCTACACGAGTGCCTCGTTTTGGGCCAATCGTCACGGATGACGTTATCAACCTCTTTCAGTCGCCTTGATCCATTCCAGGCCTATCGTCGAGTGAATTTCTTTACTTGTGACATACTGAGCGCCGGCGTGATCGGGGTCTTCTATTTTGACAAGTTGTTCTGTGGCCCGCGGATGTCGCAGGATTCGGATTTTGGGAAGCGCGCGGGACGGAAGCGGCCGTAGTAATCGGAAGCGATAAAGCGGAAGCTCCTCGGTCCCCGCGTCGCCTTTTTCGCCATGTACTGCGCGCGCGTCTGCTGCTGGATTTGACTGGATAGCCTGGGCCTACCAGTCAGCCACTCGGAAGCGGTCCCTTATAAGTTGCCGGCTCGGGGTTTCCACACAGTGCGCCCCCTTCTGCTTTCTTCTTCCTCTCTCCCTCCGCAAGTCCTTCCGCCACCTCCGTTCTCACCCTAGCGCCGCAAGCCCGTTCGAGATTTCGCCGGCGATGATGGTGAAGGGCAAGACGACTGCTCTGGAGCGCGCGAAGAAGGCGGCGGCGGCGGGGAAAGGGAAGAGGTCTGCTCGGGGCGGATCTTCCACTAGGACCGCTCTGCCCAAAGGTTGGATCCAGGGCGACTAGATGCCGTCGGTGCTCCGGCAAGAGGATCTCGACGACATGGTCGAGGGGGGAGTCATTCCCCACGAAGCCGCGCGTCTTCCGGGGGAGAGATCGAACCTCAACCCCGCGACGGTGAGTGTGTGCTCCTAGCCACCCACATCGACCGAGGGTTTTCTCTGCCGCCCCATCCTTTTTTCCGGAGCTTCTTGAACTTCTTCAGAGTGCAGCTCCACCACTTTACTCCCAACTCCATTGTATACCTTGCCGCTTTCATTTCCATGTGTGAGGCTTTCTTGGGTTGCCGCCCCCATTGGGGACTTTTCAAGCACATCTTTACCTGCCGTTCTCAATCGGTCAAGAAGGCCTAGTCAAGTGACGAGAGGACGCAGGTGATCCAGTTGTGCGGGGGCTTGGCGATCCAGATGAGGGGGAAGAGCTGTTTTCCATCCTTTACTTTCCCGGAGTCGGTCCGTGGTTGGCAGGCGACCTGGTTCTACTGTCAGGACCAGGCGACCCCAGGACAGTCAACTGGTCTTCCTCCTTTCTCCCTCGACCGAGCTGAAAAACCCGCTTCTCTGAAAGTGAAGACGGAGGAAAGGGCCCAAGTCAAAGTGTTGGCCGGTCGAGTGGTCGAGCTTGTCTGTGAGGGTGTGACTGGGATGGACCTGCTGGAGGTCTTCCTCCAGAGGCGCATCCAACCGCTCCAGGCCCATGACCACCCGATGTGGTTGTACTCGGGTCTCGATGACACCACTCGGATCCACCCGGAGGAGGTCACCGACGAGATGCTGGAGGGGTGGCTGTCGAGCATCACGGGGAACAAAGACAACCCCCGAGGAGCCAGGAGGGTAACTCCACTCGACAACTCGTATGAAGTGGACCAGGTGTGTCTTTATGCTCCCGACTGAAATCTTGTTTTCTGCATTGGTCTTCTTTGAGTTGGTCGATTGACTTTCGTCTTGTCTATTGCTTTCCAGGCGACCACCGAGATGTACTCGACGCCCAACGGGGCTCAGGAGCCAACTGAAGAAGGGGAGGCGAGCGGAGGTGAGAGTGGGGACGACCAAGGCGAGTGGGAGTCCGACGGTGAAGGAGAGGGAGACGACAACGTCGACTCCAGCGAAGAGGAGGAGGAGGAGGTCGAACCCCCTCGCCCAGAGGGGCGGTCCAAGCACACACACGACCCAGCGCGGGAACGTGGCAAGGCGACTGCTTCTGTTGGGCAGTTGTCGAAACGCCCTCGGACCTCTTCTCCTATGCCGACTGGGAAGGTTCCCAAGCACCCATGCACGACGCTGGCCATGCCGCCCAAGGCTCTGCCCAAGATGAAGATAGCTGTCCCTACCATTTCCAGGTAATATTGAAACTTGCTTTCCTTCGTCGACCATGGACAGATCCTTGGTCGATTCATTGAGCCAACTGACTGACTTTCGAGATTTGTAGCGCTGCTACTTCTGAGGTCTCTGCCAAGGACGACGACCAAGAGATGGAGGATGCTGTTACCTCCAACCCTGGTACGATTACTGACGTTCTGCTTTGAGTCGACTGATCATTTATTGCAACTCTGGTCGATTGAATGTTTCTCTTGCAGCCCCTCCTCATGTTATCGACCTCCCGGATGACGACGACAACGGTCCGTTGAGAGTGAGGAGGCACAAGAGGGCTTCGGCTGACAAGACCCCCCAATCCGCTCCGGCGTCCGAGGCTATGGCTCGGGATGGTGGTGACACCACTCGGGTTTCTGTGACCTTCGCCGTCCCTCTAGCGAGTGCGCGGCCCTCGTCGTCGACTGTGGATCCGTCTTCACTTTTTGCTGCGTACCCCGTCCTTGAGGACCAAGCGGCTGCTGCAAAGGAGGCTATACGCCAGGCGGGGATCATGATGGAGCAAGTGAAGATGGCTCGGGAGGCCAGCCAAGCAGCCTATGACGCGAGTTCGGCTCTTCAGAGCAACGTCCAGGTCAGTCGACTCAACACTTGGTCTGCTATGATATGCTGTTTGAAGAGTCTCTTTTCCGAAGATCTTTTGTATCTGTATCTGTACACCCACTGGGTGTGTCTGCCAATTCTTGGACGAGTGGGGGCACGCTAAGTGCACCCACTGGGTGTAGTCTCCGAGACTACGGTGGACTGCTGGCAGTCGACTGTAGTCTTTACATTGTGTTGCTGTATCTGTATTTCTTCACTCGGTTTGGTCGGGCCAGGTCGAGTGGAACTGTATCTGTTCGACTGCAGGCAGTCGACTTTTTCTCTCTTTCTCTTTTTTTTGGTCGAACCAGTGGGGGCACGCTGAGTGCACCCACTGGGTGTTGTCCCCGAGACTACTGTCGAATGTTTTTGATTCGGCTGTGGTCTTAGAAACGTCATCATTGTCTCTTAGTTACTCGGAAGCAACTTATCTTGGACGTCTGTCCACTGATTTTTCTTTTTACAGAAATCTTGCGAACTTGTAGCTCGCTATACTGAGTTGGAGAATCAGCAGATCCAGCTCAACCTTAACTTGAAGCTTGCTCAGGAGAATTTGAAGAAGGCACAAGAAGAAGCAAAAGGTATGGCTGGTGAGGTTCTCCATTCTTAACGGGTGGCTTTTCTTTCTTGTCCATTCTTGATGTTGGTTCCACTCAACGCGCCGCAGATAAACTGGAGGAAGATCTGAAGAAGAAGGATCAAGACCTTGTAGAGGCGCAGAAGGAGGCCTCGAGCAAAACGAAGCTCGCAGAAGAGAAGCTGGCTTTGGTCGGAACTCTTGAACAGGAGAACTCTAGACTGAAAACTGCTCTCGAGACAGCTAATCGAGATGCCAGTCGACTGAAGAAAGAAAAGATGGCTCTGCATGACAAGGCGGGTGAGCTGGCGGGGAAGGCAAAAGATCTGGAGGCTTATCTCGGTGGACTCGCCAAGAAGCTGTTCGTCATGCTCGAAGGTAATTATTCCAACCCGGCTGTCCTGTAGTTGCCGAGCCCGCGTACGACCACTATCTTATTCTTGAATCGTGTTTGCAGAATTCTGCCAGAGCTTCGAAGAGGAAACCAGTCGAGTGGAGCCAGGCTTGGATCCCGCCAATTCTCTCGTGAAGGACGAGGCTGCTATGAACGTGCTCCGACTGGAGTCTCGTGTTACCAGCGTCGTTGATTATCTTGCTCGGCTGAAGGTTGCGATGTCGCGGATCGACACATCACTCTGGCCCGGAACGACACTTCAGAATGACCTCGAGTCCCTGATGGTCCGACTGAATGAAGTCCCGGGTCGAGTGGCGGAATGGAAGAAATCTTCTGCTAGATGTGGTGCTGATGTCGCTCTGTCTCTGGTCCGCATCCATTGCAAGGAGGCGCGAGAAGAAAAGCTGGCTGCCATCCAAGTTGCCAATACCAGGAAGCACAACTTTTAGGACTTCATGGAGAATTTTATTGCTGCTGCCACTCGTATTGTAGATGGGATCGACCTGGACGAGTTCATCGCCCCTTCCAGTCCTCCTCCTGAGGAATGAAAAACTTTTATGCTTCACTTTAAATTTGCCTCGGAATGCCGAGTGGATTTGTAACCGTTAAACTCCGCCGAGACGAGGGCTTGAGTACTTTGATCTAAGGTCTGGGACCTTGTAGGCTTTATCTGATTTTGATTTCTTGTTGAATATCTTCATGGTTTGATTCGTCGAGTGGATATTGATCTTCACTCGGAATAACCTTATATTTGCGGCGCAGCTCCGAAGGGGAAGGTAGCAGTCGACTCGCGGATTGAGTTGTGTCTTGTACTTAGGCGAGCACTGGGCTGTAGCTAAGCCTCCGAGTGAGAGGTTTGCTCTCCACTCGGTAGGATTTTTAAACACTTAGGCGAGCGTTGGGCTGCAGCTAAGCCCCCGAGTGGGAGGTTTGCTCTCCACTCGGTAGGATTTTTAAACACTTAGGCGAGCGCTGGGCTGCAGCTAAGCCCCCGAGTGGGAGGTTTGCTCTCCACTCGGTAGGATTTTTAAACACTTAGGTGAGCACTGGGCTGCAGCTAAGCCCCCGAGTGGGAGGTTTGCTCTCCACTCGGTAGGATTTTTAAACACTTAGGCGAGCGCTGGGCTGCAGCTAAGCCTCCGAGTGGGAGTCTGGCTCGCCACTCGGTAGGATTTCTAATCACTTAGGCGAGCGCTGGGCTGCAGCTAAGCCCCCGAGTGGGAGGTTTGCTCTCCACTCGGTATGATTTTTACATACTTAGGCGAGTGTCTGACTGCAGCTAAGCCTCTAAGTGAGAGAACTTAGGCGAGTACTGGACTGCAGCTAAGCCCCCGAGTGGGAGGATTGCTCTCCACTCGGTAGGATTTTTTTAAACTTAGGCGAGTGCCTGACTGCAGCTAAGCCTCTAAGTGAGAGAACTTAGGCGAATACTGGACTGCAGCTAAGCCCCGAGTGGGAGGTTTGCTCTCCACTCAGTAGGATTTTTTCAAACTTAGGCGAGTGCCTGACTGCAGCTAAGCCTCTAAGTGAGAGAACTTAGGCGAGTACTGGACTGCAGCTAAGCCCCCGAGTGGGAGGTTTGCTCTCCACTCGGTAGGATTTTTAAACACTTAGGCGAGCACTGGGCTGCAGCTAAGCCCCCGAGTGGGAGGTTTGCTCTCCACTAGGTAGGATTTTTAAACACTTAGGCGAGCGCTGGGCTGCAGCTAAGCCTCCGAGTGGGAGTCTGGCTCGCCACTCGGTAGGATTTCTAATCACTTAGGCGAGCGCTGGGCTGCAGCTAAGCCCCCGAGTGGGAGGTTTGCTCTCCACTCGGTAGGATTTTTACATACTTAGGCGAGTGTCTGACTGAAGCTAAGCCACTAAGTGAGAGAACTTAGGCGAGTACTGGACTGCAGCTAAGCCCCCGATGGGAGGATTGCTCTCCACTCGGTAGGATTTTTTCAAACTTAGGCGAGTGTCTGACTGCAGCTAAGCCTCTAAGTGAGAGAACTTAGGCGAGTACTGGACTGCAGCAAAGCCCCCGAGTGGGAGGTTTGCTCTCCACTCGGTAGGATTTTTTCAAACTTAGGCGAGTGCCTGACTGCAGCTAAGCCTCTAAGTGAGAGAACTTAGGCGAGTACTGGACTGCAGCTAAGCCCCCGAGTGGGAGGTTTGCTCTCCACTCGGTAGGATTTTTACATACTTAGGCGAGTGTCTGACTGCGGCTAAGCCTCTAAGTGAGAGAACTTAGGCGAGTACTGGACTGCAGCTAAGCCCCCGAGTGGGAGGATTGCTCTCCACTCGGTAGGATTTTTTCAAACTTAGGCGAGTGCCTGACTGCAGCTAAGCCTCTAAGTGAGAGAACTTAGGCGAGTACTTGACTGCAGCTAAGCCCCCGAGTGGGAGGTTTGCTCTCCACTCGGTAGGATTTTTTCAAACTTAGGCGAGTGCCTGACTGCAGTTAAGCCTCTAAGTGAGAGAACTTAGGCGAGTACTGGACTGCAGCTAAGCCCCCGAGTGGGAGGTTTGCTCTCCACTCGGTAGGATTTTTACATACTTAGGCGAGTGTCTGACTGCAGCTAAGCCTCTAAGTGAGAGAACTTAGGCGAGTACTGGACTGCAGCTAAGCCCCCGAGTGGGAGGATTGCTCTCCACTCGGTAGGATTTTTTCAAACTTAGGCGAGTGCCTGACTGCAGCTAATCCTCTAAGTGAGAGAACTTAGGCGAGTACTGGACTGCAGCTAAGCCCCCGAGTGGGAGAATTGCTCTCCACTCGGTAGGATTTTTCAAACTTAGGCGAAACGGATTCGCAGCTAAGTCACCCACTGGGGGATTTCGTATGCAAACAAGAGTGACAGCAATTATTGGGACGCTCTTGTCTTTGGTAAAAATGAACTGCAGAAATTTTTTCTTATTTCATCTCGTCCAAGGGAGAACTCAAGTGTAAAAGGGGCGGAGTAGTTCCGCATTCCAAGCTCGTGGCTCGTCGATCTGGTGATCAACATTGTAGAGGTGATGTGCTCCATTGTGGAGGACTCTGGTGACGATGAAGGGGCCTTCCCAAGTAGGAGCAAGTTTGTGTGGTTTCTGTTGATCCACTCGGAGGACCAAATCTCCTTCCTGGAAGGCTCGGCTCTTCACATTCCGGGCGTGGAATCGATGCAAGTCTTGCTGATAAATGGTCGATCTGATCATGGCCATCTCCCTCTCTTCTTCTAGGAGGTCGACTGCGTCTTGCCGGGCCTGTTCTGCTTCATCTTCGGTGTAAAGCTCGACTCGGGGCGCGTTGTGAAGAATATCACTTGGCAGAACTGCTTCGGCTCCATAAACCAGAAAGAATGGAGTTCTTCCAGTCAACCGGTTAGGGGTGGTCCTCAATCCCCACAGAACTGACGGAAGCTCGTCGACCCAAGCACCTGCCGCGTGCTTGAGATCACGCATCAGTCGAGGCTTTAGTCCTTTGAGAATTAGACCATTTGCTCTTTCAGCTTGTCCATTCGACTGGGGATGGGCGACCGATGCGTAGTCGACTCGAGTGCCTTGAGAGGCGCAAAAATCTCTGAACTTGTCCGAATCGAAGTTTGACCCATTGTCAGTGATGATGCTATGCGGGACTCCATATCTGAATGTTAGCCCTCTGACGAAACTGATAGCAGTGCAAGCATCAAGATTCTTGATAGGCTTAGCTTCAATCCATTTGGTAAACTTGTCGACTGCCACAAGCACATGAGTGAAACCACTTCTGCCTGTTCTCAGTGGACCAACCATGTCTAGTCCCCAGACAGCAAAGGGCCAGACGAGTGGAATGGTCTTCAGGGCTGACGCAGGCTTGTGTGACATGTTGGAATAGAACTGGCACCCTCCACACTTGTCGACTATCTCTTTTGCCATCTCATTTGCTCTAGGCCAGTAAAATCCCGCTCGGTATGCTTTAGCCACAATGGTCCGAGAGGACGCATGGTGACCACAGGTCCCCGAGTGGATATCATCAAGGATTATCCGACCCTCTTCTGGTGTTATGCACTTCTGACCAATTCCCGTCGCGCTTTCTCTATACAACTGCCCCTTTATGACTGTGAAGGACTTGGATCGGTGGACGATCTGTCGAGCCTCTTCCTCGTCCTCTGGGAGTTCTTTCCTTAGGATATACGCGATGTACGGTATCGTCCAGTCGGGAGTGATTGCCAAGACTTCCGTGATTAGGTCGACCACAGCAGGAACTTCGACTTCAGTTGGATCTGTGGCACTTTTCGGCTGCGGGGCTTCTTATGTAAAAGGATCTTCTTGGACCGACAGTGAGTGAATGTGCTCCAGGAACACGTTGCTGGGAATGGCTTCTCTCTTGGAGCCTATCTTTGCCAAATCGTCAGCTGCCTGATTTTTCAGTCGGGGGATGTGATGAAGCTCCAACCCCTCGAATTTCTTTTCTAGCTTTCTCACTGCATTGCAATAACCAGTCATAGCCGGACTTCTGACGTCCCACTCCTTCATCACCTGATTAACCACCAAATCTGAGTCGCCATAGACCATGAGGCGACGGACGCCGAGTGAAATGGCCATGCGCAACCCGTACAAAAGTGCTTCATATTCTGCTTCATTATTGGAGGAATCAAAGTGAATCTGGAGAACATATCTGAGCTTATCTCCTCGGGGGGAGACTAGAACTACCCCAGCACCGGAACCATTCAGCATCTTAGATCCATCGAAGAACATGGTCCAGTGCTCCGAGTGAATTTGAGTCAGAAGTTGCTGTTCAATCCACTCGGCGATGAAATCTGCGATTGCTTGGGACTTGATAGCCTTCTTTGCTTCAAACTTGATATCTAAGGGAAGGAGTTCAATCGCCCACTTGGCCACTCGACCAGTTGCATCTCTATTATGCAGAATCTCTGACAGTGGGGCGTTGTTGACGACTGTAATGGAGTGGTCAGAGAAGTAATGTGCAACCTTCTTCGTGGTCCTGTAAATCCCATATACAAGCTTCTGATAGTGAGGGTATCTTTGTTTTGAAGGGGTCAAAACTTCAGACAGATAATAGACTGGGCGCTGAACTCTGAAGGCCTTTCCTTCTTCTTCCCGCTCGACCGTAAGTACTGTACTGACAACTTGTCCTGTGGCTGCAATGTAAAGCAGCAGAGGCTCTTTGCTGATTGGGGCAGCAAGCACCGGCTGGGTGGAGAGCAGAGCTTTGAGCTCTGCAAATGCTGCGTCAGCTTCTGGAGTCCACTCGAACTTGTCAGACTTCTTCATCAGTCGGTAAAGAGGCAACGCCTTTTCACCGAGACGAGAAATGAATCGACTTAGAGCGGCCAAGCAGCCTGTAAGCTTTTGGACATCGTGCACGCGTACAGGACGCTTCATCCAGAGTATGGTGCCAACTTTTTCAGGATTGGCATCGATCCCCCGTTCGGAAACGAGAAAACCGAGTATCTTTCCGCCTGGAACTCCTAACGTGCACTTTGACGGATTGAGCTTGATATCATACCTCCTGAGGTTGGCAAAGGTTTCAGCAAGGTCAGTCTGCAGGTCGGAACCTTTCCGTGAATTGACCACAATATCATCCATGTATGCCTCCACATTCCGACTGATTTGAGTGAGTAGACACTTCTGAATCATTCTCATGAACGTGGCTCCGGCGTTCTTGAGGCCGAACGGCATGGTGACGTAACAGAAGCATCTGAATGGAGTGATGAAAGCTGTTTTGATCTCGTCGGGTCCATACAGACGGATCTGATGGTACCCGGAATAGGCATCTAGAAAAGACAATCTCTCGCACCCCACAGTCGAGTCGACTATTTGGTCGATGCGAGGGAGAGGAAAATGATCTTTCGGGCAGGCCCGATTGATATGTTTGAAATCAATGCACATGTGAAGTGACTTGTCCTTCTTGGGGACCATGACGACATTGGCGAGCCACTCGGAGTGGTAAATCTCTCGGATGAACTCCGCTGCTAAGAGCCGAGCTACCTCCTCGCCAATGGCTTGCTACTTCTGGACGGCGGACCGTCGAAGATGTTCCTTCACAGGCTTGAATTTTGGGTCGACTCGTAGACGGTGCTCAGCGAGCCCTCTGGGAACTCCAGGCATGTCAAAGGGCTTCCATGCGAAGATCTCCCAGTTCTCACGGAGGAGCTGGACGAGCGCTTCTTCCTATTTGGAGTCGAGCGTCGTTGAGATGTGAGTCGGGGCAGCATCGGGGTCGGTCGGGTGAATGTGGACTGGCTTTGTTTCACCAGACGACTGAAAAGCTGATTCTGAAGCAGGCTTCTTGGCTCGTAGCAATTCACTCGGATCGGCAATCTTTTGGTACTCTTGCAGCTCGACCACTGCCATCTGAGCATCAGCGATTTTTGAGCCTTTCTGAAAACACTCTTCTGCTTTCTTTCGGTTGCCTGTAACAGTGATCACACCTTTAGGGCCAGGCATCTTCAGTTTGAGGTACACGTAACATGGTCGAGCCATGAAGCGTGCGTAAGCTGGCCTGCCCAAAATGGCATGATAAGCACTTTGGAAGTCCACAACCTCGAATGTCAACTTTTCCTTGCGGTAATTCTTTGAATCGCCGAAAACCACATCAAGAGCAATCTGGCCGAGTGATTCGGCTTTCTTGCCAGGAATGACTCCGTGGAAGCTCATGTTACTGGTACTTAGTCTGGACATCGGAATGCCCATTCCTTTCAAAGTTTCGGCGTACAGTATGTTCAGGCCGCTGCCACCATCCATCAGGACTTTGGTCAGTCGAGTGCCTTCGACAATTGGATTGACCACCAAAGCTTGCCTCCCAGGGGTGGCAATGTGCGTAGGGTGATCAGACTGGTCGAACATGATGGCAGTCTGAGACCACTTCAGATAACTCGGTGTTGCCGGAGCAACCATATTCACCTCACGGTTGATGACTTTCAGTCGACTTTTGCTTTCGACATCAGCAAAAATCATCAGGGTGGAATTGATTTGGGGGTATCCGTCGTCGCTATCTTCCTTGTCCTCGACTCTGTCTGACTCTTTTTCCTTATCCTTGGACTGTTTGCCTTGAAACTGCTGGATTAGGAGCCGGCACTGTCGAGTGGTATGCTTTGGGTAAATAAAATTACCCTCTTCATCTTTCTTGGTGTGGATGTGACATGGCAGATCCAAAACATCGTTTCCATCCTGATCCTTGACTTTCTTGGGCTTCCAGGTGCCCTTGGGTTTTCCCTTGAAGTTTCCCTGGGCTACGGCCAGGGCCTCCCCAGGGGCGGCTGGCTCGGCCTTCCGCTTCTGTTTCCGACTGGAGTTTCCTCCGGTTTCTTGGGTGACTGCCTTGTGCTTGCCACTCCGGAGTCGGTCCTCGTCTTCACCATTAGCGTACTTGGTGGCAATCTCCATCATCCGATTCAGAGACATCTCTCTAGTTCGACCGAACTTCAGATTCAACTCTCTATATTTAACGCCTTCCTTGAAGGCACAAACTGCTTGATGGTCTGGCACATTCTCAACCGAGTGATGCAGTGTGATCCACCTCTGGATGTATTCCCTCAGAGTTTCATTCGGCTTCTGCACGCAAGACCGCAACTCTATAAGGCCTGCAGGTCGCTTGCATGTTCCTTCAAAGGTTGTGACAAACACTCGGGAGAGGTCCTCCCAAGTGTAAATGCTGCTGGGCGCCAACTGATTTAGCCACGCTCTGGCTGAGCCCTCTAACATGAGAGGCAAATGCTTCATGGCCACCTCATCATTGCCCCCGCCAATCTGTACAGCCACTCGGTAATCTTCGAGCCAAGTGTCAGGCTTAGATTCACCGTTGAACTTGCTGATTCCAGTCGCCAGCCTGAAATTGGGAGGAATCACTGCGGCTCGGATGGCTCGACTGAAACACTCTGGCCCTGAAACACGTATTCTACTACTGGCGGGCGCATCTCTGTTCTGGCCTTCCCGATGAGCCCTGTTCCTGTCAACCAAGCCTTGAACAAGGACAGATCTCGCGTCAAAGCCTGGGTCCCTGGGGTCGACGGGAATCCTTTGCCCAACGCTATGAGGGCGCCTGTCATCTCGATGTCGAGGCGCATATGACCCACTCCTCGGGGGAGGGGTTGGCACTCGACGTCGATCATCACGATCGGATCGGTGATCATACTGCTCATTCCTTCTGTACTGATCATGCCGGTCGCCATGTCCCTCACGCCTCGGGGGCGACCGCGGGCTGTGAGCCGACTGGACTGTATCTGTTGCAACGGATCGATTGTGGATCCTATTCCGCGACTAAGAAACAGAGGAGTTCTGGTTTCCCGCCGCCCGGAGCAACGCTCTGATCTGTAGCAAGCCCCTGCCAGCCTCCGACTGGGAGGGCTGAATCGATTCTGCTATACGGGCCGCGGCGGCCAAATTCTAAACTGGGGTTCGGTATACCTGCGTCGGCGGGAAGGGCTGACGTCGACTAGACTCGGGAGCCCGCTGACGCGCTTGCTCGTCGAGTGCTCGCTGGAGATTCTCCAGTCGAGTGCGCTCGGCCAAGTTAGCCAAGCGCGCGTCCTCCAAGGCCCGGGCCTCGGGGGACTCTCCGACGATAGGAGTGCGGAGTGCGTTCGTGTTCCGGCGGCGAAGCTCCTCTCGCTGCAACAATGTGAGAGGTTCGGGGAGATACTCATCGTGGGGATGCGACGGGTCGCCCCCACCCGCGCCTCCACCAGCGTGAGGGAAACCGGGAGGACTGTGCGTTCCATCGACCGCCAGGACCTCAGCCGCTGGGTCGCTGCGGTCGCACTCGGACGCGGTCTCCGCGGAGCCAATTGACAGGTCGAACAGGCCGCAGAGGGATTCGTCGGGCTCGATTGCCACGACTTGCGGGGCGGCCGACTGGCGAGCCACGGAATGCCTCACCCACCTCTGAAGTCTCGACCGACCGGAGCGCTTGCGCCGGTGGGAGACAGAGCAGGGAGACAATATGGGGGCCGACCGATACAGGGTCGACGGCTACCGCAGGAGGACGCCACGAACGCTTGCGCGGAAATGCGTCGCACCGCGGACGGGGAGCGCGTCGATGTCGAGTGGCGCCTCCTGAAGCCAGGCGGAGTCGTCGGCGATGAACGTGAGCGCACCGAGGCGGGTCTCGCGGCCCTCCACCAAAACTCCGCACGAAGCCATGATCAAAGGGATCGGAAAAATCGCAACTTCTCCAATCAAGCGCTAAGATTCCTGCCCCCCGGTGGGTGCCAACTGTCGTGGTTCTAACTCTGACAGTGATGTAGGGGGGTATGTATGGAGAGGCTAGATCTCAGCTATTGGGAAGTTGTAAACACACCAAGATGTACGAGTTCAGGCCCTTCGTGGAGGAAGTAACAGCCCTACGTCTCGGTGCCCGGAGGCGGTCGACTGGATTACTGGCGTGTGAATAACAGGGGTGCGAACCTTTCATACTGAGGAGGGGGTGGCTTATATAGAGTTCGCCGGCCCTCTCCTGCCCTCAGTAATGCAGGGTTTAAGGTACATTTAAGGTCGGGCGTTACTGGTAACGCCCCTAATAGAGTGCTACAATGACCATAAAGACTACTTAATAGCCGACCGTTTGCCTGCAGAGTGACTTCAGATCTCCTGGCGGTCGAGTGGCTAGCTTCATGGTCGAGTGGTAGCTTCTTGGTCAAGTGTCTTGAACCCGTCGAGTGAGATACCTTCAAGTCGATTGAAAGGTGACTTCTCCTAGGGATGTCCTTGGGTAGGGCTCTTTGGACAGGTCCGTGCCCCTACCCTAGGTACATAGTTTCATCAATGACGACAAATAATATCACTTGTGTGCCCTGTTGATGCCATGGAAGAAGAAGAGCTCTGCGCAGGTCCGATAGGTGTGCTCTTGGCAGATAGTGGTGGATGTGCCTGCTTTCTTGTATCACGGCTGGAGGTGGCACCTGATGGAGGTGCTGGTGGAGTGGAAGTAGAGGATGCGCGTGATGTCCATGATGAAGATCAACCTGCAGAAAAGTTAGTTCGCGCCAATGCCTGTCGATCCTGCACTTCACGTTCAGCTTTACAAGCAAGATGGAATAAACGAGTGATATTAGTATACTCCTTATATTCTAGAATGGTCTGAATCTCTCTATTCAATCCACCCATAAAACATGCAAGCATAGCTTCATTCTCCTCAACAATACCACATCTAATCATGCCAATTTGTAATTCCTGATAATATTCTTCTACAGAATTTTTTCCTTGTCTTAAACGCTGCAATTTTTGAAGTAATTCATGTTGATAATATGGTGGAACCCAACGAGTACGCATAGCAGTTTTCAAAGCAGCCCAAGTAGTTGGAATAGGATATAATCTACAATGTTCAGACCACCAAACACATGCAAAGCTAGTGAAAGCACAAACAGCAGCAGGAACACGTCTCTCCTCGGGATATTGTAAACATGTAAATCATTGTTCAATTTCTAACTCCCAAGTAAGATATATATCAGGAACATATCTACCCTCAAATGGTGAAATATTCAATTTTAGTTTAGGGAGATGGTCATGTACCTCAGGTGGTGGTGCAGCCCTACCGTTGCGATGATATGCATTAGGATGACCTGGTGGTGGTGGTGCTGGTGGTTGCTCGGAGTTCTGATTTTGGTCAACCTCATCCTAGAAATGGTCCTCCACCTCTGCAGTAGCAGCAGGAGCGGCAGAAGCATCAACATCGGCACCAGAAGTTTGCCCAGGGTCAATGGGAATGTGCTGTGCTCGTCCCACTTGATTTGGAAAGCGGCGTTGTTATTGTTGTTGTTGGAGAGGTGCGTTAGGGGCAGCCGGTGGTGGTGGTGGAAGACGCGCGAGAAATTCATTAAACTTGTTATCGAGCTTTGTTTCGAACGTCTTCTCCATGCCATCTATCTTCTCCATGGCCTCGTCAAATCTGTTTAGCACATCTTGCACCTGTCCACTCATCATTTACTGAAATTTATCATGCAACTCCTTATTCGTCATGTTCTCCCAGTCAGTCTCCTCGGCTTGTGATCCTGCCATGGTTAGCAGCAATAGAAACACACAAGAATATGATCCTACAGACTACTAACAAGAGGTGGTGGCGGATGTCACAAATCCGTCAAGCAAATCTCAGATTCTTACCAGTTCTTACCCAGCAGCAGGTGGTGATGAGCAACCGTCGTAGTCAAAACTCTGAAAGCTTGGATAGAGCAATTACCAGGGAGAGTCAAACGCATGACGTAGATGTATGTGGAGCTGGGAAGGCTTATAATATGGTAGCAAAAAGGGTCAGCAATAATCAATTCAGAGATGCAATGTTGAATAAACGCTCAACGACGGTACTGTGCTGGTCCTAGGCTAGACCGTGCTAGAGACGCGAGCCTAGAACACTAACGAAATCACGGCGCTGCACGTAAACAAGGGAGGAGCACTCTCTTAATTTTTTTTTCTTTTTTTCACTTTTTTTTGCACTTTTTTCCTCTTTTTTTGCTCCGCAACAATTTTTTTTGAAAAAGTCTACAAATGGTCTAAAAACTGCCTAGCCAGAATCTTCCAGACTTAGTTTTTTTTGAGTTTGGAACTATTTTTCTTCTGCGGGTAGCACGGAATCTCAAGAGTCCTATTCTGTCACGACTCGAAGTATCGCGTGATCTGGAACTCGAAAACAAAGGAACAAATACTAGACTCGGACTGGTAGCGGAGATAAATCTGGTGGAACTCAGACTGTTGGCGGCGATGAATCTGGTGGAATTCGGACTGGGTGTGGTATATGGCGATGGTACATGCGGACTCGGATTGGTGGTTGTATATGGTGATGGTATATGTGGACTTGGATTGGTGGTTGTATATGGCAGCGACGATGTATATGGTGGGGTGGTGGTATATGGCAATGATGATGACGATGGTCCGGCGGCGACGTGACAACCTGTGAACAGAACTCGAAACTCTAAGGGACTAGACGCTAAGACCAACAACTTGACACGATGATGCAACCGCAAATTCAACAAAGCAAAACTCTAAAAAGACTATGCAAAGGCTCAGATTGGTTTGGATATGATGAACTAACCCTAATTTTTTTTGGCTTTTTTTGTGGACTGTAGGTATGAAGAACAGACTCGATCTAAACTATGAAAAAACTGTAAGATCTCACCGAGCAACCTGAAAATCTGATACCACTTGATAGAGGCAAAGGTGTCCTGTCTTTCGATGAGATGGTGGCTATCGTTTTGGAGGAAGTCGACTTTGACGATCCGACTACGAACGTGCGAGGACGTCGCGCCTTAGCAATCGCTAAACCAACTCCGAGATGTTATTGACCACGCCGGAGCACGATCAACCTGACCACGAAGGTCTGTGTCCTGCAGGCAAACGAAGAACAAGCAAGAAACTGAGATTGCAATCTGGATATTGCGAATATAAGATGAAAGCTTTATTGATCAAGGTGGGGTTCTGTGACGCCTTTGTCTGGTCGTTGAACACAAACGAAGTACGCAAAGTTGCAGCTATGGCGAACTTTAATCTAAACAAAACCCCAAAGTCTAAACGACACCCTAAGGGCTGTATATATGGAGGAAGAGGGGGGGATTTTGTGGCCCTTGGAGGAGGGGTCCGAAACCAACCCTAACTCTTGTTTCCCCACACATACGGACTCTAAAAACAGCCTATACTTAAGTATTTCAAAAATACATGGGCCTGGCCCAATAATAAGGTGACGCAGCACCTAAAATAGCCTTTGGACGAAATTTATGAATTAGCATCTTGTATATTTCGTCCAAGGCTTCATGCACTCCTTATGGTGGCTTCAAAGTCCTGAAATCATCACTTGTAACTCCGTTCTGGATCCGCTTGCGCATGCCATCATCTCCATGCTTGAACTTGTTCCAAGGTTCATCTTTCTTGTCTAAGATAGGCCCTTCATTTGTAAGCAAAACAAATGTATCCAATTTAGGCAGCATCATATTCTCATGAACATTAGAATCGTTACCAAGAAACGAAAGTACCTGATAATTCAATTGGCGTGCGCGAGCTCTAGTAATCGGTCCAGTATGTATAGCAGCAGGGGATGTGGGTGTAACAATGGTATTAATGTCCTCATCAGGTAGCTTTATGCACTAGCTCGATGAGGTTTGAGTAAGGTTGGAAGTCGTCAATCTTCTTGATAGGATGATTGAGTCCATTCAAGAAACGTTCCATAGTTTGCTCGTCATCTTCCATGACATTAGCTCGAATCATGGCAATCTCCATTTCCTTGTAATACTCTTCAATGGTCTTTGTGCCTTGCTTGAGGAGTTGTAACTTCTTGAAGAGGTCGTGGTTATAGTATGTTGGCACAAAGCACGCTCGCATGACATCCTTCATTTGATTCCATGTTGTGATGGGTGGTTCATCCCTTGCTGCACATGGCTCAATGACTTGCTCCTACCAAATGAGGACATAATCTTGGAACTCAAGGGATACCATGGCGATCTTCTTCTCTTCCTCATAGTTGTGCAAATGAAAGATCTTGTCGACCTTCAACGCCCATGAAAGGTACTCTTCGGGGTCGTTGCTTCCGGAGAACTTGGGCATGGTGAACTTGAGCTTGCCGTAGTGGTGCTCTTCATTGTGTTGGGGTTGATGGTGACGATGAGGACGCTCTTTCCATGGAGGAGGATCTTGAGCCGGTTGCTCCTCATGCTCCACTTGATTGTTTTGTCATTGAGGTTGTGGAATTCTTGCACGGTTCCTCATTTCTTGAAGCTCTTCACGACGAGCGGCTTCTTCTAGGCCCTATCATTGGAGGGCCTCTTCTTGTAGACGTACTTGATAGTTTCACGCATTGAAGGCTTGAGTCGATTTGTGTATAGCTTGTTGGGCTTCAAGGGATTCTTCCTCATGACATTGTCTTTCTTGTTGAACGACATCACCATCTTGTTGTTCTTGTCGATCTTGGCGGATTGGAGCTTACTCTTGGACCGGAGGCTCACTAGCTTTTTTGAGGATCGGAGGCTCATTGGCTTTGTTGCCATTGGCGTTCACGGAGACGGCCTTGTAAACCATTGCCATGGAATGTGTTTTGTGGAGCTTGATGAACTTCATGGTCTTGGCGACGATGCGAACGAGCTCGAGGAGGACTTGCATCCGAAGAAGATTACGAAGAATGTTTACTTGAGTGGCTTCGTCTTGAGTACGACGAAGAGGTAGAAGAACGGTTGATCAACAAGGCGCGGATCTCGTCCATCCTTGCATTGCTCTCCTCTTTTTGTGCATCGAGCTTAGTGTCGAACTAGTCTCTTGTATGTTGCTCGGATTGTCGCAAGTTGGTGGCGGGTAAGTCGACACGGATGCTCAAAGCTTCTTGTTCTTGGTGCAAAGCTCTTTGTGCGCCAAAGAGGTGGTTCTTGCTGATGAAGGTGTTCGAGTCATCATCTTGCTCGATGAAGAGTGGGTTCAAAGAAGTAGTTGCCTATCCATCATTGCAAGCAAATATGTGAGTGGAAGAAAGAAAAGAACTATACCAAGTGTACCTTAACAGATGTTGAGAATGGATCAATGATCACTCAATAGTGTAGCACAGAAATAGCACATTGGTATCGTATCTCATCAATTTCTCACACCTACACAAATAAAGCTTATCGTCTAGCTTGGTGGCTCAAAATTTGATGCGAATGTTAGGAAGAACCAATAATGTTGAAACTGATTCACAAATTTACAAATGCAACAAGTAGACCAATAGCAAAATGTAGCACACAGAAACACACACACAGAAATATAAATGGGGCGTGCAAACAAAGAGGGAGCTCAAAATGTGGAATCCACGAAAAATGCTCTTGTTGCACAATGCTAGAGAGACGATAGGACGATTTCACAATAGACGGATATGAGACTTGTGCACAACCTACTAAGAAAAAATGAAACAACTTCTATCCCAAGTATGCTATATGTATGATGTTGTGGTGATATGATCCAAGATGATCGAGTATGACAATCTTAATGTAGTATGATGCTATGGTTCTTGCTTAAAAGCTCTTTGCTTATCTGTTTCTTTTGCTTAAAAGCTTGTTGGCTCTTTATCTTTTGAGCACTTTTTGTGACCACTTATGCAAAACTTGACAAACCAAGGTAGCAATTGTGTATATGCAGTGACAACCTTGTGACACAAGAGATCATATATGTATGCAATGGGAAACTAAGATCGCAATGTTCACAAGTAACGTTGTCGGCAATACTCAAATGGATAGTCTCGACAGGAAAGTGACGCCAAATGGGTTACGGGGTTATCAATGCAATGGCAAGGAGTAGACAAAGATGTCGTCGAAGTTACCGTCCTTGATTATGGTTGATGGTGCTAAAATGGTCGATGTCGGCGTCCTGGGAATGGGGGTACCCAGACTTTCCTGCCTGCGGCCCAGGGCGTCGCTCCATCAACGGCCTGGTACGACCCTTCTTCAGTAGCAGCCACTCAAGACCCTCACGAGGCGAACGACACCAAGACCTCCCTAGGGGCGGCCTCGCTAGGCTGGCTCCTGAGGAGCGGAGATATCTATGCAAGGGACACCTCGTGAGGTCCGCGTGATGTGGGTCATGACGACCAAGGCCAGGCGGGCGCCAGCGGGCGCAGAGTGCCAGTTTCCCCTTTGGTGCTAATGAAGCAGGCACAGGCGAGGAGTCCCAAGGGATTAGGCAAAGGTTTCCATATCAGTGCAACAAGACCAAGACCAGCAGGACGGCAGGATAGAGGTCATCATGGAGCCCACGCCAGCGTCACCACCAGAGCCTTTGACAGGCGAAGACCACCTTTTGTCAGGATAACTTGTACTAGTTGTCTCCCTTCAAAATTGGCTGTTGTGGGATACCTTCCCACCTAAACATTCGGGAAGAGGACTAGGGCCTCTATAAATAGGACTAGTCGCCACCGTAGTCGAGGATGGGCTCATCTTGGATCGGATCCACTCCACCAAGGCCAGCTCACCAGCTCATCGAGCTCAAGAACACCTCTCCTCAGGAGGTTGTTCATCCACTGGACTAGTTCATCCTTAGCCCACGAGGCAATCCACCACACCACACTGGAGTAGGGCATTACACCACAATGGTGGCCCGAACCAGTATAAACTTTCGTGTCACTTGTCCCTTGGGTTCGGCAAGCTAGGCCTTGAGATCGTTGCGAGAGTGAGCTAGGGCGCACCCCAGTGTACGAACCTCAAGGGTTTGCCGGAACCCGCAATCCGACATTTGGCGCGCCAGGTAGGGTTGCGCTGAAGCCTTTCTTCCGTTGATCCACGCTCCACTGCTCCACCGCATCCATGTCTGACGCTTGCCGAGCCCGTGCTAAGCGCCGGGCCACACTCGCTGCATGCATCACTCAGACGGCGCCCGTTGGTGGACCTCCCCGCCGTTCTCCATCACCCGCTGCCAACGCCGCCGCCGGCCCGACAGCAAACAAGTAGCAAGCTTCATTGCTGCACCCCTCTGTGTGGTGGGACAGACGTACCACCACCCCGTCGCGACTCTGGCCGACTCATTGTCCCACGCTCGTCACGCACCCATGGACGCGCTGCTCATGGCACGCAAGCTCCTGCGTTACCGCTCGGTCGACGACCTCTATGAGACTGGCTGGACCGCCTCGCCGAGCTCATCAGCACTGCCGGAGGCTCTCCCGCACTATCTCTCTCGCTGCCTCGTCCACCCCCAACTGTGGGTGACGTAGCTCATGGAGCGCCTCCGCCACGTCCGCATCAAGATGGCGCCCTCGCACCAAGACACACAGCTCACGGAGCGCCTCCGCATCAAGACAGCGCCCTAGCACCAAGGCGCATGGTCCGTCGGCGTGAACCGCCACGCCGGGCGCCCGCGCATGAAGAAGGAAGCTACCAAGAAGTCCCGAGGCTGCAAGAGAAACGTTCCTGCGCTCCCAGCACCATTGCGTCCAGACCGCGTGCCGCCTACGGTGGCGTGTGGATACCAGGATCAGGCTCCTCCGCCGCGACGGGCTCTGGTGACCACAGCAGGCCGCCGTGCCTTTACTCCTAAGCTGCACACCATCGTCTGGCCAGGCAAGTTCAAGCCAGACCTGCCTCCGCGCTACGACGGCACCCCCGACCCCGCGGAGTTCTTGCAGATCTATGAGCTGAGCATCGAGGCAGCCAATGGAGACGAGAAGGTCATGGCGAACTGGTTTCCCATGGCCCTCAAGGATGGCACACGCTCGTGGCTCCTAAACTTGCCTGCGGGATCGATCTCCTCTTGGGGCGAGATGCGCGAGCATTTCGTTGCCAACTTCCAGGGCACTCGCGATCGCCCGCCGGCCGCGGGCGACCTACGACGCAACAAGCAGCAACCAAGGGAAACCCTGTAGAAGTACATCCAGCGCTTCAACAATGTTCGCCTCAAGATTCCGAAGGTGACGGATGAGTCCATCATCTCTGCGTTCTCTGATGCCGCCCGCGACGTCAAGATGAAGGAAGAGCTCGCCATCCACGAGGAGCTATGCACGTACCTATAGATGTCCAATATGGCGACCAAGTGCGTAAGGGCTGCGGAAGGGCGCCTTTCCCTCCTTGAGCTCCTAGCTGCTGACCAGGAGGACAAGAAGGCAAAGATCAAGGACGTGAAGTGCAAGGGGGCTGCCGTGCTCGCGGCAGAGCCAGAGATGAAGAAAGGTCGCGACCACCCCGAATCATCCAAGGCCAACTGCCCATTTTGCGCCTTCCACAATGTTTATAGCCACAACACTAGCGAGTGTCAGGAGCTTAGGGCCATCCGAGATGGGCTCTTTGGTCGACGCCCCAAGCGCAACGACCGAGGCTACGTCCGAGGAGGAGGACGAAGCGGAGGACGCTGGGACGATCGCGGCCCCCGCCAGGAGTGGTGTGACCGGCCTCATGAGGACCGCTGGCAGGACTAACCTCGCGAGGGCGCCTGGAGAGACCAGCCTCGTGAGGACCGCCCGCAGGGCAACGCCGTCCTCCCTTTGTTGTCGCCCCTACTAAGAAGGAACGACGACCACCATCAAGACGAGGGGGCTAGGGGCTTCCAAGATCCACGCGCCATCACCTGTATCTTGGGTGGTGCTCAAGCCCCAGCCTCTCAGCGTACCTTCAAGTAGTTTGCTCGCGAGGTGAATGCGGCCCTTCCCAGGCTCGAGCCCACGCGTCCGCTTAGGTGGTCCAAGTGCGCCATCACCTTCAACTCGTCAGACCAGCTCAAGTGCGCGGCAACCGCCGGCGCCCTCCTGATGCTCTGTTCACCCATCATCAGCAATGTTCAAGTCACCAAGACCCTCATCGACGGTGGCGCTGGGTTCAATGTCCTGTCCGTCGAGACATTCGATAGTCTCCAGGTGCCATACGATCAGCTACAGCCTACCAAGCCTTTCTTAGCAGTAACCGACGGCTCCACCACGCTGATAGGGCAGGTCCGCCTCTATAACGCCCCGAGACCGTTGCGCCAGGTGTCTTCCAGTTATTCTCTATTGTTGCCTTGTCATTTGTTTGCGTGTCATGCATTTTATCTCATGTCATCATGTGCATCGCATTTGCATACGTGTTCGTCTCATGCATCCGAGCATTTTCCTCGTTGTCCGTTTTGCAATCCGGCACTCCTATGTCCTCCGGCGCTCCCTTTTGCCTCTTTTCGTGTGCGGGAGTTAAACGTTCACGGATTGGACCGACATTTGCCAAGTGGCCTTGGTTCACTACCGGTAGACCGCCTGTCAAGTTTCGTGCCATTTGGAGTCTGTTTGATACTCCAACGGTTAACCGAGGAACCGTAAAGGCCTCATGTGTGTTGCAGCCCAACACCCCTCCAAAGTGGCCCAAAACCCATCCAAACCCCCTCCATCCTCTCGGTCGTTCGATCACGATCGCGTGGCCGAAAAGCGCACATCATTTGGACTCTCCTAGCTCCCTCTACTTATAAATATATGACTCCCCTTGAAATTTCGCGGTACAAACCCTAACCTTCTTCCCTCTCCGCCACCGGACTCTTCTTCTCCACCGACGGATATGTCCACTTGTGCCCGCCGCCGCGCGCGCCGCGCCAATCGGGGACTGCCAAGTGGCGCCGCGCTGCCGCCCTCCATGCCGGCCCGCGCCTCGCCGCGCGCCTTCCCCGAGCGCCTCGCCGCGCGCGCCGCCCGCCGGACCCCGCCGCCTGCTCCGCGCGCTGCCCGACAACGCTGCCCGCCGCCGCCGAGTTTGCCGCCTCCCGCGTGCCTCCAGGGGGCCCGAGCCGCCCCCGCCTCCATGTCGTCTCACCGGAGCCCGCCGGCGACCTGCTCCGCCATCCCCGCATCTCCGTCGTCTTCCTCCGTCATCGCCGGAGCTCGCCGGAGTGCGAGCTGGCCAGATCCATCCCGTCTGGACCAAATCCACCCGCCCATCCATCCAAACATGGCGCCCGTCCCGATCCGCTCCGTCCCGGATATCTTCGTCCGCCCGTTGACTTTTCCGCAAGGTGAAAATCTGCTAAGTCCCAAAAATCTTACATTCTGGTGCACTATTTATCATGCCATATCTCCTCACCTGTAGCTCCGTTTTGCATGCATGATATATCAAATTATTCACCTGGATGTCCTCTTCATTTCATTTCATTGTTCCATGCTTGTTTGAGTCCATCTTGATGCCCAAATTGTTGTTGCAAGAGTGCTTCATAATGTTAGGTGCTGTTTCTTATCAGATTATGAGCATTTGTCATTTTTTTCCATGATTATTGTGTGCTGCATATGAGCATGAGCTCTACATGTGTTTTGGGCTATGCCATGCCATCTTTACAAGGGTGTATGCCATGTATTTTTGTGATCAGTGTGGTGACTAGCACAAGCATGCAAAGTAGCTCTCGTGATGTTGCTGATTTCAGAGACTTAGAATTTCACTAAGTCTTTGCTCTGCTGTTATTTTTATGCCATGTATTCATGTTGTACAGAGTGATCCATGCTTCTTTTGATTATGTTAAGTAAGGATGATTTTGAGATATTGTTATGCTCTATCCATCCATGTATTTGTTTGCAATTATGGTGTCCCCTAGCATAACTCAATCTTGCTCTATTTTTGCTATAAAATGTTCCTGGCAGATTGTTTACATGTTAATCAATTTTGCCATACGTTGTTGTAGTTGTTCCATGCATGCTATGAGTTTGTTCTTGCCATGTTTAGCTTCTTGATCATGTCTTCTTGCTGGGTGTATACTTAGTTTGTCATGCAATGCCTTGAGATGAGTGCATCGAGCTCGCAAACATGCCTACGTAACTCTGTTTTTGCCATGTCCAGTTTTCTGCTAAGTCTGAATCTGTTAACGAAACTTGCTATGTTTACATGGGTGCCATCATATCTTATGTTCCTTTCTGGCTTATGGTCAGTAAGGGACTTTTGTTATATGCTTTGAGTAGATTCATGCCATGCCTTTGTTTGCTATGTTCAATTCCTGTAGCATGTTGTTATCTTGCTCTAATAATTGCTTCCTGATGTTAATTCCTGGCATGTTAGTGTTTTCACTAAGTCTGTGATGCTGATATCTTTTGCCCATTTGCCATGCTTGTTTGAACCTGCTCTTGTGTGATTTAGCCGTAGATCAGTGTTCATATTTTGTCAAGCATCTTGAGTAGATCACTTACATGTGCTTTGTTGCTATGTTGGAGTGCAGTAGCTTAGTTTCTTGTTGCATTTTAGATGGCATTCTGCTGTTAATCGCAGAATCGTGCCATTATTGTTTTGATTGCCATTTGCAAACCGTGCATCCGATTCCGGTGATCTTTATATCGATTTCGACCGAAATCAACTCATCTTTCCAGCGGCGCACTTGTTTTGCCAAGTTGAGTCCTGGTTCAATCTTTTCCTTCCGGAGCTGGCTTATGCATTGCATATCACATCCTGCATATCATGCCATGTTTTGCATCATGTTGCTTGCGCATTGCACCGTGGTTGATTGTGGTTTCCTTTGCTTGTGTTCTTGCTTTGGGTAGAGCCGGGAGACAAGTTCCTGATCGAGGTACCCATTGAGTATGTTTACGAGGATCAAGCTTACGTCAACTCGGAGAACTTTGCATGCAAGATGACCATTCCCTCGAAATCACTTCTATCTTTGCTTGCTAGTTGCTCGCTCTTTTGCTATGTTGCGATACCTACCACTTGCTATATCATGCCTCCCATATTGCCATGTCAAGCCTCTAACCCACCTTGTCCTAGCAAAACCATTGTTTGGCTATGTTACCGCTTTGCTCAGCCCCTCTTATAGCGTTGTTAGTTGCAGGTGAAGATGGAGTTTGTTCCTTGTTGGAACATGATTATTGTTGGGATATCACAATATCTCTTATTTAATTAACTCACCTATATACCTGGTAAAGGGTTGAAGGCTCGGCCTTATGCCTGGTGTTTTGTTCCACTCTTGCCGCCCTAGTTTCCATCATACCGGTGGTATGTACCTTGATTTTGCGTTCCTTATGCGGTTGGGTTTTAATGGGAACCCCTTGATAGTTTGCCTTGAATAAAACTCCTCCAGCAAGGCCCAACCTTGGTTTTACCATTTTCGACCTAGCCTTTTTTCCCTTGGGCTCTGCAGACTCAAGGGTTATCTTTATTTTAACCCTCCGGGCCAATTCTTCTCTAAGTGTTGGTCCAACCTGAGGGATGTCCGGCGCCCCCTGGGCAACCAGGGTCTATGCCAACCCGACGTCTGGCTCATCCGGTGTGCCCTGAGAACGAGATATGTGCAGCTCCTATCGGGATTTGTCGGCACATCCGGGCAGCTTTGCTGGTCTTGTTTTACCATTGTCGAAATGTCTTGTAACCGGGATTCAGAGTCTGATCGGGTCTTCCTGGGAGAAGGAATATCCTTCGTTGACCGTGAGAGCTTGTGATGGGCTAAGTTGGGACACCTCTGCAGGGTTTTGAACTTTCGAAAGCCGTGCCCGCGGTTATGGGCAGATGGGAATTTGTTAATGTCCGGTTGTAGAAAACTTGACACTTAACTTATTTAAAATGGATCAACCGCGTGTGTAGCCATGATGGTCTCTTTCCGGCGGAGTCCGGGAAGTGAACACGGTTCTTGTGTTATGCTTGAATGTAAGTAGTTTCAGGATCGCTTCTTGATCATTTCTAGATCACGACCATGCTTTGCTTCTCTTCTCGCTCTCATTTGCGTAAGTTAGCCACCATATATGCTAGTGCTTGCTGCAGCTCCACCTCACTACCTTTTCCTACCCATAAGCTTAAATAGTCTTGATCGCGAGGGTGTGAGATTGCTGAGTCCTCGTGGCTCACAGATACTTCCAAACAGTTGCAGGTGCCGATGATACCACTGCAGATGACGCCGCTGAGCTCAAGTGGGAGCTCGATGAAGATCTTGTTTGTTGTGTTGTTTAGTTTTCCTTTTGATCAGTAGTGGAGCCCAGTCGGGGTGATTTGGGATCTATTGCATTAGGGGTTGTCTTTCTTTATTTGCTTCCGTAGTCGGACCTTGATTGTATTCTGGATGATGTAATGTTTTATTCATGTATTGTGTGAAGTGGCGATTGTAAGCCAACTCTTTATCCCTTTCTTATTCAGTACATGGGCTGTGTAAAGATTACCCCTCTTGCGACATGCCTACAATGCGGTTATGCCTCTAAGTCGTGCTCCGACACGTGGGAGATATAGCCGCATCGTAGGTGTTACAAGTTGGTAATCAGAGCCTTCCCCGACTTAGGAGCCCCCTGCTTGATCGAATCGCTGGCGTTGTTGAGCCTTGAAAAATGTTTTGAGTCTTATATGATTATATATATCGGAGAGTAGGATTATTTTTACTCCTTAGTCCCTTCGTCGCTCTGGTGAGGCATCCTGACGTAGAGTTTTGACTCTTCTCTCCTCAAATTTCACTAAAAAAATTAGGATCACGCGGGTATCTTGGAATCGTTTCGATGGTTTTGTGACGAGAACATTGTTCTTGGTGCCTCCTGACATTTAGGGTTGTGGCAGTGTCCTGGGGAGTTGAGCTCCGAGGTGTTGTTGTCACAATTTTATCGTTGCAGTTTTGGAATACCTGAGTTTCGCCGACATCAAAAATCTCTTTCATGCAATTGTTGGTGAGATAACCTCGACGCCACCCAGTACTGGGGCGGGAGTTCGGGAGTATTGCCATAACTCGTATAACCGATGCTTTTTGAAGGTTGAGGTAAATGATTTCCGAAGGTTTCTTGGTTATGTGTTGAAGGATGGATACAGCTGGATGTAGGATTTGCTAGTTTTGGGTGAGATCTTATGCTTCCCCTGTATCCCCAACACCTGTTTGCATAACTAGAAAGTTTCGGGAGTTTATAAGTGGGAATTCAAGTAGCTCTTAGGATATCATTCCGACAGATGCATGATATGAGATTGGGGTTCGATGTCTAGTGGTCCGCCCATCCACGGTTGGTTTTACAGTGGTCTCGTTGTGTCTTAAAGAGTCCTTGGCTATGCTGACTTGGGGACACTTCGTATGTCATATGCACTACCTTGTACATGATGGTGTTGTACGATCGAGCCCGTGTGGGCCCCACCACGAAAACTTCGAATGAAATCTCTATCATATGTTTGTTCCGGCTTATTTTGCAAGTCAATCCTTTGTTTTGTTTTCATTGTGGTATTCGAGTTGCTTCGAAGTCAAATGTTGATTCCATACCTTTCCTAAGTGGTGTTCTCATATTTCTATGTGGATACTAATCCTTCTTGATCATTGAGATTGTCATGTCAATCCTTTTCAACCGACGTGCTCCTCTTCAAGTGGATACAATCATTTCATCATTCCGCAAGATCAACTCAAGTCTTCTCAACGTTGTTTGTTTCATCCGTCCCAAGTTTCCTTTGTTTTCCCGCCCTCTCACCCTTTTTCTTCAAGGACTCAGATTTTTGAATCAAGTATCCATCTTATTGATGTGAAGTCTCTCCATTCTTTTCAGTCAAGGTTCTTACCCGGTGTTTCTCATGAAGATCCTAACGGAGCTTGAAGTTCGTCTTTCTCCGTTCTCTTTCTTCTCTGGTGGTTTCAATCCAAGCTTTGTCATTTTTCCTCGTTTCAAATGCATTCTCATGCCGGTGCACCCCTAATCATTCACCTCCCGCTATTCTTTTTGTTCCGGAGTGCTGAAGATATCTCAGAAGGTTCGTGTTTTCATTCCTAATCCGTTCAAGATATTTCGAGGTCTTATCTCATTCAAGCCATTTAATTCAACCGGTGCAATCTCTCTTTCAAATTGTTCAACAGTGTATCTTTTGAGTGGGCCCTAACCCACAGGTCTTTCCCCAGGATCTTACCTAACTCTTCTAATTTTACCGAGGTTATTCTCAAATCTTTCTAAGTTTGACGTAAGAATGAGTTATCATCAGTCAAATGCCTTTCTCCAAGATCTGTCAAATTCTTTTCACCATTGGCTCAACCTTTCTATTCGTCATCCCGGAGTATCTCAACAACTCATGGTGGTGTTTCTCGTCATCATTCTCAACATTTGAAGACCGAAGAATAGTTTTTCCTCCAAATCTTACCCGTTCTCTCAAGACTCGTGGTTCAAGCTTGATGCCATCCTCTCATAATTGTTTTGATTATGAGAATTCTTTTCACCCATCCGGAGCAATCCAGGACTCTTCTCAGTTTGATTCTCCGGAGCCCATCATCTCAGAATCATTCCAGCTTTCAGCTCTCATTCTCCAAATCTTACCGGTGCTTCATTCAAGTATTCTCTAATCAGCTCATGATCTCTTCGTTTCACTTGTACCTAAATTCCCCCAAGCATCTTCATTCATTTGCTAATTATTCCCGGTGTTTCCTTATCTTTTCTTCTTTCTTTTTCAATTCTTACGGTGGTTCATCCAAGATTCTTCTTCCTTCGTTTATCATATCAATGGCATTTGTGCTTTCCAAATTCTACCGGTGGATCATTGAAGACCTTCTCAAGTGGTCGCTATACCTATCTTAATCCTTTCTATGAGAATAAGTAGTATGCCAAATCTGTTGCTTGTCATCAATTTAAATTGGTGAAGGATAAGCATAATGTAATTCTTATTCTTGTTTCATCGAGTAAATTCAATTTCTGCTTTCCGGAGTGGTTCATCATATCACATTCTCGGTTCGAGATGCTTTATCTTTTCTTTTCCAAGAGTTCCAAGCTCTCGCAATTATATCACCACGAAGATTAATGTAAATCATTGCAAGGATTCACCTTGTGTTTTCAACTTCTCTTTCCTTTCGTGTGATCATCCTTTTGTTACCGGAGTTCTTCATGAAGGTTCTACATGATGGTTCATCAAGGATTTAATTCCTTCTTGAAGTTTTCATTGAGATTCTTTTCAGAGGAGCTCAAGTATTCTTCATCTTGCAATCCGTAGTGCAATTCTTTATACCTTATCTTTTGAGGTGGTGTTATGTTATTCTTGATAATTTCCCTTCATGTTTCACGATTCACAAGTTATCAATAATGAGGTATTTTAAATCCATTAATCTCTTCATTGGAATTATCTTGGGTTATATTTCATCCAAAGCTTTTTTCCCTAAGGATTTTGCTATTTATGGTGCTCATAAATGACCCAAGTTCTTCATTTATCCTCCCGGTGAAATAAGCTTCTCGTCTCCTTGTTCATATCAATCCAATCTATCGTTCCTCTAGTGGGAGAATTTCACCTCAAGATTTTGAGATGTTTCCCATAAGGCCACAACAATTTTATTCTTTTCATTGTTCATTTTCTAACAAATCCATTCAATCCTTCCTTCTAAGGATGCTTTCAAATTCATTGGTGGTAGAAGTTATCATTTTCTTCTACTTTCTTTCGTCCCTAACGATCTAGTTTCTATTCTTCTGTTTCGGAGGCATTGTGATGTTGCTACCTTCAAACCATCTTCTTGTTTTGTCAAGATCATTTTCTTTCCTTTTCTTATCCATTTAACCGGAGTGTTGTGCCCTCTACTCAAGTTCTTTTCATCTTATCAAGTTTTATATCACTTTTCAACTGGAGTGCTGCCCGAATTTGTTCTTCTTTGTTCCTCTTTCCTAACGAAGTGTTTTCTACTTTGTTCATCTCCGTTGTATTCTATTCTCGAAATAGTTTAAACTTTCAAGGTTCTTTGGTTTCACTCGTTTGTCAAAGGAGCAACTTAGTTTTACCTCTTATCTTCCTCTCCCTTTTCCCTCCGGTGCCATTCTAGATCTCGGGACGAGATCCTCTCATAGTGGTGGAGTGTAGTAACGCCTCAAGACCGTTGCGCCAGGTGTCTTCCAGTTATTCGCTGTTGTTGACTTGTCATTTGTTTGTGTGTCATGCATTTCATATCATGTCATCTTGTGCATCGCATTTGCATACGTGTTCGTCTCATGCATCCGAGCATTTTCCCCGTTGTCTGTTTTGCAATCCGGCACTCTTATGTCCTCCGGCGCTCCCTTTTGCCTCTTTTCCTGTGCGGGTGTTAAAGGTTCTCGGATTGGACCGAAATTTGCCAAGCGGCCTTGGTTCACTAACGGTAGACCGCCTGTCAAGTTTCGTGCCATTTGGAGTCTGTTTGATACTCCAACGGTTAACCAAGGAACCGTAAAGGCCTCGTGTGTGTTGCAGCCCAACACCCCTCCAAAGTGGCCCAAAACCCATCCAAACCCCATCCATCCTCTCAGCCGTTCGATCACGATCGCGTGGCCGAAAACCGCACCTCATTTGGACTCTCCTAGCTCCCTCTACCTATAAATATGTGACTCCCCTCGAAATTTCGCGGTACAAAGCCTAACCTTCTTCCCTCTCCGCTGCCGGACTCTTCTTCTCCACCGACGGACATGTCCGCTAGTGCCCGCCGCCGCGCCAATCGGGGGCTGCCACATGGCGCCGTGCCGCCGCCCTCCATGCTGGCCTGCGCGGCCCATCCTCGGCCCTCGCGGCCCGCGCCTCCCCCGTGCCTCGCTGCGCGCCTTCCCCGAGCGCCTCGCCGCGCCGCCTCCCGTCGGCGAGCTCGCCGCGCGCGCCGCCCGCCGGACCCCGCCACCTGCTCCGTGCACCGCCCGGCAACGCCGCCCGCCGCCGTCGAGTTCGCCGCCTCCCGCGCGCCTCCAGGGGGCCCGAGCCGGCCCCTCCTCCATGTCGTCTCGCCGGAGCCCGCCGGCGACCTGCTCCGTCGTCCCCGAATCACCGTCGTCCTCCTCTGTCGTCGCCGGAGCTCGTCGGAGTGCGAGCCGGCCGGATCCATCCCGCCTGGACCAGATCCACCCACCCATCCATCCAAACACGGCGTCCCGTCCCGATCCGCTCCGTCCTGGATATCCTTGTCCGCCCGTTGACTTTTCCGCGAGGTGAAAATCTTCTAAGTCCCAAAAATCTTACATTTTGTTGCACTATTCATCATGCCATATCTCCTCACCTGTAGCTCCGTTTTGCATGCATGATATATCAAATTTTTAACCTGGATGTCCTCTTCATTTCATTCCATTGTGCCATGCTTGTTTGAGTCCATCTTGATGCCCAAATTGTTGTTGCAAGAGTGCTTCATAATTTTAGGTGTTGTTTCTTATTAGATTATGAGCATTTGTCATTTTTTCCATGATTATTGTGTGCTGCATATGAGCATGAGCTCTACATGTGTTTTGGGCTATGCCATGCCATCTTTACAGGGGTGTATGCCATGTATTTTTGTGATCAATGTGGTGAATAGCACAAGCATGCAAAGTAGCTCTCGTGATGTTGCTGATTCCAGAGACTTAGAATTTCACTAAGTCTTTGCTCTGCTGTTATATTTATGCCATGTATTCATGTTGTACAGAGTGATCCATGCTTCCTTTGAGTATGTTCAGTAAGGATGATTTGGGATATTGTTATGCTCTATCCATCCATGTCTTTGTTTGCAATTATGGTGTCCCCTAGCATGACTCAATCTTGCTTTATTTTTGCTATAAAATGTTCCTGGCAGATTGTTTACATGTTAATCAATTTTGCCATAGGTTGTTGTAGTTGTTCCATGCATGCTATGAGTTTGTTCTTGCCATGTTTAGCTTCTTGATCATGTCTTCTTGCTGGGTGTATGCTTAGTTTGTCATGCAAGGCCTTGAGATGAGTGCATCAAGCTCGCAAACATGCCTACGTAACTCTATTTTTGCCATGTCCAGTTTTCTGCTAAGTCTGAATCTGTTAACGAAACTTGCTATGTTTACATGGGTGCCATCATATCTTCTGTTCCTTTTTGGCTTATGGTCAGTAAGGGACTTTTGTTATATGCTTTGAGTAGATTCATGCCATGCCTTTGTTTGCTATGTTCAATTCCTGTAGCATGTTGTTATCTTGCTCTAATCATTGCTTCCTGATGTTAATTCCTGGCATGTTAGTGTTTTCACTAAGTCTGTGATGCTGATATCTTTTGCCCATTTGCCATGCTTGTTTGAACCTGCTCTTGTGTGATTTAGCCGTAGATCAGTGTTCATATTTTGTCAAGCATCTTGAGTATATCACTTCCATGTGCTTTGTTGCTATGTTGGAGTGATGTAGCTTTGATTCTTGTTGCATTTTAGATGGCATTCTGCTGTTAATCACAGAATCATGCCATTATTGTTTTGCTTGCCATTTGGAAACCGTGCATCCGATTCCGGTGATCTTTATATCGATTTCGACCGAAATCAACTCATATTTCCAGCGGCGCACTTGTTTTGCCAAGTTGAGGCCTGGTTCAATCTTTTCCTTCCGGAGCTGGCTTATGCATTGCATATCACATCTTGCATATCATGCCATGTTTTGCATCATGTTGCTTGCGCATTGCACCGTGGTTGATTGTGGTTTCCTTTGCTTGTGTTCTTGCTTTGGGTAGAGCCGGGAGACGAGTTCCTGATCGAGGTACCCATTGAGTATGTTTACGAGGATCAAGCTTACGTCAACTCGGAGAACTTTGCATGCAAGATGACCATTCCCTCGAAATCACTTCTATCTTTGCTTGCTAGTTGCTCGCTCTTTTGCTATGCTACGATACCTACCACTTGCTATATCGTGCCTCCCATATTGCCATGTCAAGCCTCTAACCCACCTTGTCCTAGCAAAACCGTTGTTTGGCTATGTTACCGCTTTGCTCAGCCCCTCTTATAGCGTTGTTAGTTGCAGGTGAAGATGGAGTTTGTTCCTTGTTGGAACATATTATTGTTGGGATATCACAATATCTCTTATTTAATTAACTCACCTATATACCTGGTAAAGGGTTGAAGGCTCGGCCTTATGCCTGGTGTTTTGTTCCACTCTTGCCGCCCTAGTTTCCATCATACCGGTGTTATGTACCTTGATTTTGCGTTCCTTATGCGGTTGCGTTTTAATGGGAACCCCTTGATAGTTCGCCTTGAATAAAACTCCTCCACCAAGGCCCAAGGGTCATCTTTATTTTAACCCCCCGGGCCAGTTCTTCTCTAAGTGTTGGTCCAACCTAAGCTATGTCCGGCGCCCCCTGGGCAACCAGGGTCTATGCCAACACGACGTCTGGCTCATCCGGTGTGCCCTGAGAACGAGATATGTGCAGCTCCTATCGGGATTTGTCGGCACATCCGGGCGGCTTTGCTGGTCTTGTTTTACCATTGTTGAAAGGTATTTTTTGTATTCATGCCCCTAGTTGGGTCACGCTCGACTGATTTGCCCCTATTTTTTCAACAATTGTGGTTTTGCCCAGCTCACTTCACTCACCTTGTGTTTTTGCCCTTCCGAGGCGGTTCCGACCAGTGAGCAGTCGCCACGTGGCAAACCGTGATTGGTCGGAACCGCCTCGGAAGGGCAAAAACACAAGGCAAGTGAAGTGAGGTGGGCAAAACCGCAATTGTTGAGAAAATAGGGGCAAATCAGTCGAGCGAGACCCAACTAGGGGCACGAATACAATTGTTCCTTGTTGCAATGTCTTGTAACCAGGATTCCGAGTCTGATTGGGTGTTCCTAGGAGAAGGAATATCCTTCGTTGACCATGAGAGCTTGTGATGGGCTAAGTTGGGACACCCCTGCAGGGTTTTGAACTTTCGAAAGTCATGCCTGCGGTTATGGTCAGATGGGAATTTGTTAATGTTCGGTTGTAGAAAACTTGACACTTAACTTATTTAAAATGCATCAACCGCGTGTGTAGCCGTGATGGTCTCTTTCCGGCGGAGTCCGGGAAGTGAACACGGTTCTTCTGTTATGCTTGAATGTAAGTAGTTTCAGGATCACTTCTTGATCATTTCTAGATCACGACCGTGCTTTGCTTCTCTTCTCGCTCTCGTTTGCGTAAGTTAGCCACAATATATGCTAGTGCTTGTTGCAGATCCACCTCACTACCTTTTCCTACCCATAAGCTTAAATAGTCTTGATCGCGAGGGTGTGAGATTGTTGAGTCCTCGTGGCTCACCGATACTTCCAAACAGTTGCAGGTGCCGATGATACCAGTGCAGATGACGCCGCTGAGCTCATGTGGGAGCTCGATGAAGATCTTGTTCGTTGTGTTGTTTAGTTTTCCTTTTGATCACTAGTGGAGCTCAGTTCGGGCGGTCGGGGATCTATTGCATTAGGGGTTGTCTTTGTTTATTTGGTTCCATAGTCGAACCTTGATTGTATTCTGGATGATGTAATGTTTTATTCATGTATTGTGTGAAGTGGCGATTGTAAGCCAACTCTTTATCCCTTTCTTATTCAGTACATGGGATGTGTAAAGATTACCCCTCTTGCGACATGCCTACAATGCGGTTTTGCCTCTAAGTCGTGCTCCGACACGTGGGAGATATAGCCGCATCGTGGGTGTTACAGCCTCCCTGTTAGCTTCGGTCAGTGTGACAACTAGCGCACCGAACTCATCGACTTCGACATCACCCACATCTGCCTGCCGTACAACGCCATCCTTGGGTAACCAGCCTTGGCCAAGTTTATGGCAGTGACCCACCACGGCTACAACGTCCTCAAGATGCCAGGGAGCGGCGGTGTGATCCCTCGAGCGCGCTTATCAAGCTGCAGCAACCGAAGACCATGACAACAAAGGCACCATGTACCCTCCTGTGGCCAACCCCAAGAACAAGAAGGAGCTACTCCGTCAAGGGCCTCAGGAGGGCGACGTCTCCAGCAGCACCACCTCAGGACCTGCGCCCTAAGATGGGGTGCCTCCTTCCTTTTTATGGGAAGGCGCGCCCGGCGCCCTCCTTAGGCTGGGCTCGGGGGCTATCTTCTGGAGGGCCTCAGACCTAGCCAACATCACGAGGGAGGCACTTGAGCACCATGTGGAGGCGTGCTTCACCGCATGTTTCCCTCAAGAGGGCACGAGGCGTGGAGCGCCTAGTGCTCAGGAGTTCATCACCAAGGCAATCCAGGAACTTCCAGAGGCAAGGACCGTACGTGGCGACCGTCGCCCACCACCCAACGTAGCTCCCCACCCCGGCGAGGGCGGCGGGCTGCTCGTCTGTGTCGACATTCCAGGGCTCAATAGGGCTGCATCTCAGGGATGTTTCTGGCCTTCGTGTGTTGGACGGTCTGAGGGTCCTCCTCACAGCTACGTTCGCATGCCTCTCGGCCTGCCAAACACGGCTGTCACCTTCCAGCGCCACCTGTAGAGCATTCTGGCAGCTCAGGAGGCCAACCACCACTTTGTCCTGGTGGAGATCACGACAGTTCGTCAGGAGCCACCTTGGCCTGCAGATCCTCCCGAGGCTTAGGACCCTGGCGGCTCATGAGGAGCAACTTCTCCGGCGCGCACCTTCAGCTACCCCGACACCACTCCAGCTACGGTATCAGGTGACTCTTTCTAGTTTATTCAGCTAGGGGCGCCCTTCGGGAAGCATTATCCCCAAGTTGCATGGGCCTGTCCCTGCGGCGTGTATCCTTTTGCGTCTTTAGCTTACCCTATTGGGAGCGCCTCACAGGCTGCATCATCCCCAGGCCGCTCGGGTCCGTCCCAGTGGCATGTATTGTTCTATCTGAACCAGCTCAACAGGGCCCACTATGGGAGCCACGCACCGGTCTCTTTCTTCAGGATTCTTCACATGAGAAGACTAGGCATGGCGTCTGTGCTCGGGTCCGTCCCTGCAGCTTCGATAAACCCATCGACTGAGCTCTTCTGGCGGGCCGACCCGTTCACGTCACCTCCTGGGGTCGTTGATGTTTGGCATTCTCACGTGATCACCTCAAGAGATTCGTCCGGCGTAGGTTGCCTAACCATCTCGCAGGACCACCGCAGCCATCAAGAATCAAGACCAGGTGCAACCCGCCTTGAGGTAGGGCCTCATGAGTCCCGCGCTAGCTCACGAGTGCCCAGACATACCTCGTCTAGCCCTGTCGTGCAAGCCACGTCCACTCAGAGGGAGCCCTCACCCACGCACCAGTGGAAGCACCATGCTCCGTGCTGGCAGTCGACACGGTCGAGGAGTGGCTATGCCCGTGCAAGTGCAGAAGCTCTATGCTCCGCACTGGTGATAAACAACTAAGGGCGGCCCCTTGGCCGCATTAATATCAGGGAGCCATCCCGTACAGTGTCCAGCCCCACCGCAAAACTTTCCCCTCAGGAGAGTCGCGCGAGGGGGCTGGGCACGGGGGGCTACGCTCAGGTCACGCCTAGCATACGCCGCCCTGTCAGGTCCCTCGGACCTGGTCATCACGCGCCCCTCCTGAGTGGGACCTCGGCGAGGATAGGTATGAAGGGTTGTTTGCGCGTTAAGGGGGACTCCTGAGCATCGCGACTCAGGAGCCTAACTGGTCATGTAGCCCCTCACCCCTTGGTCCCATCCTAGCGATCCGGATGGTCTAACAGCGGCTGAGGTATGCGTGGGACCGGGCTCCGCCGACGTAGAACACTAAGGCCTACTTTCGCACCTCCTCCTCGCAGGCTGATTGTGCGTCAAGGGGGACTCCTGAGCATCGCGACTTAGGAACCTAACTGGCCACATAGCCCCTCACCCCTTGGTCCCGTCCTGGTGAACCGGATGGTCTAACGATGACTGAGGTATGCGCGCGGTCGGGCCCTGCCGACGTAGAATATCAAGCAAACGGGAAGGAGGTTGCGGAATCTTAACAAGATGCTAGTAAAACATGTTGTTCCTTAAACACCAAACAAGAGTTTTAACGCCTCCACGAGGCACGTCGCATGTCACAGGAAATTAAAAGTAGGAAGAAGCACCAGGGAGCCTCCTCCTCCGCCTTGGGTGCCATCGTCCGGAAGCACCCACTCGTCGGCAGGGTCGCAGTCACCCGTGCCATCGGCCTTGGTCGAGGGATCGGCGGCACCATCAGCTGGAGGCGCGGGGTCAAAGGCAAGGAACTTCTTCAGCAAGGCCTCTGTGACGCCCCAAGACCGGAGCTTTAGATACCTTCCAGGGTTTCCGGGTTCCGTCGTGTGACTTGTCTGGTTCATTGCATTCATCATTGCATCATTTGCATTGCATCATGTCATCATGCAACCCGTTCTAAAACTCAACTAAATAAGTTGCATAGATCTCTGATCTATTTAAATCGAGGGAAGGGTGACTTCTCTTTATAACATATCCTCCCGATAGTAGGGAGCTATATTAAAATATTTCTTTAATTTGAAATTCACCATAACACACTTGAAAAATCCCAATGCCTTTGTTATCACAACTCTTGGCCTCTAACTTTGCTATTTATCCTTTCTCCATTTTCCGGAGCTCCACCAAAAATACGAGCATTTTTGGACCTTCCTAACCCCCACTTCCTATTCAAACCATTTGATTTTAAATCAAATGAGTTTGAATTTAAACTTTCAAAAATGCCCAGTCCATTTTTCTTGGAACATGTGCATTTTTTCGAGTCCGAGAAATTTATCCCCGTGCCCAAACGCTTTCTCTACCCTTTTCTTTTCTTCCCTTTTCTTCCTCTTTTTATGCTGTTTTTGAATAGAGTAAATAGAGGGAGAGCAGAGCCCAGCTGGCCACTTAGGCCTCCTAGCAGGATGGCCCATCCACTTCCATCCGGCCCACTCCCTCCCGAACCCTAGCGCCAGGGGAGGCCTCCCGCTGGATCCCTTCCTCCCTCCTGTGCGTGCGCTGTTAGAGAGAGACAGGGAGAGAGCAGCGTTTGCACCTCGCCCGACCCTACACCACGTCGCCGCCCCACCTCTAAATCTGGCGTCCTGTTACCTCCTCCGCCTCGATCCGGTGCCGCCGGAGGCTACCCGCGTCACCCAGGCGCCATAGCTCGTCCTCCGCGCGCCTCCTTCCTCCTGCGTTGTCTTCTCCCACCTCGACTCCAGGCCCTGTCGGTGACCTCGACCTCAAGAGGCCGCAGCTCCTCCGCCCGCCTCTTGTTGTCTCTCTCCTTCCCTCTCTCTTTCTTCTCCTCTAATTTTTCTCTCTCCAGGTGCTCAACCACCACGGCACCGGCCTGCTACCTCACCTCCCTATGCCGGTGACTTCCGCCTCCAGTCATTGCCGGCGAGCAAGCCGCAAGCCGCAGACCGAGCACTCCTCGCCATGCAGGCATCTCCATCTCGAACCCTCCTCATCGCTTGCATCTTCTTCGGCAGCGTCGCCGCGCCCGCACGCCTCTGGCGAAGCTTCAAAGGCCTCGTCATCGTCCTGTTCAACTCACACCATCGGGGACCGGATCCCCTCGTTAGATCCGGTGGATCCCCGTTGTTTCCCGTGCCTGCATGTCCCATCTCATCGAACCCCCCCCCATCAGCAGCGCCGCCTCGCCTTGTTGCCATGTCCTGCCGCTGCCGCCGCTTTCCCTGCTTCACACGCTGGCAAACTCGAAGGCAGTCCCCGGAGAACTTACCTACGGCAAGTTCGTGTGCCCACGTTGTGTGTTTTCTGCTGCCAAGTACCACGACTATAGCCGGTGTGCATTTTGTCAAGTCCGACTACGACAAACGACTACACGATGAGACGCCAAGTACCACTACGTCGGAGTCGTCGGATCCGTGAAGTTCCACTATGAGATGTACAACTACCGTCGACCTCGAAGACCTTGGATTCACCAAGTTCCCACGATGACAAGTGTAACCCGTCGGATCGCCAAGTTCGATTACCGCCGTTGAAGGTCGTTAAGTGAACAAACTACCGATGACGTGTACGACTACTCTGTGAACGTGTACCACTACCGCCGCTCGAACGTCTACAGAACATGTACAATCGACCCTCGAAGACCCGTGGACGTCAAGTTCCTTGTTTTGACCCCGAACACCTACGGAGCGTGAACATCTACGAAGTGAGGAAGACTACTTCCACTACCGCCGTCGCGAGAACGTCTACTTCCCCCTACGAACTCGTTTCACCCGAAACACATGCTTCGAAGGTATACCACTGAGACAACGCCCGTGGACGAATGCTTGCGATGTATGAGTTGAACCGTGTGTTGCTCCATGTTTGAGTTGTCCATTGCACGAAGCCCCTCTTTTGCCTTGCCGCCGTCATGTGGGAACCTGGAACCGGGAGCACCCCATCTTCTTGCATGACACACTCGCACCCACTTCCTTTTGCACCGGTATCCCCGTGAGCTATCGGATCATCGGAATGTTGTCGCGGCATCATTTCTGTTTCATCGCCGTGGCACACCTTTCTTTCTACCACGGCGACAAATGCTGTCATCACGCTCATGTCAACTTTTAATAAAACTTGCATAAAACTTAAACATGTCATCCGCATCATGTTAACAACATTAAGATGTTTAAAATTGTTGTTTGCTTTTATTTGCCAAATGCATATGGGGATTTACGGCATTGTTGTTGTTGTTTCCGGCCTCATTTAAAATTCCTAACTCTGTATTTTACTCATGTTTCACCTCTTGCCATGTTAACCAACATTTAATTTTGTTGAGTACCTAATCGGGAGTGAACTAAATAATAGAATGTGGTGTTTTGTCAATATGCATCCCGATGCATATTGAGCTCCACTTAACTTGTAGTGTTGTTTGTGCACTTTGCCATGCCATGTATATTTAAACCGGACATGCATCATACGTGGTTGTGCATGATGCCATGTTTATGTGCTGGTTGTTTACTATGTTGCTTGCTTCTTTCCGGGTTGCTTCTCTCGTTAGCTTTGGTTCCGTTCCGGAGTTGCGAGGATCTGTTCGACTACGTCCGTTTGTCTTCTTCATGGACTCGTTCTTCTTCCTTGCGGGATTTCAGGCAAGATGGCCATACCCTCAAAATCACTTCTATCTTTGCTTGCTAGTTGCTCGCCCTTTTGCTATGCCGCGATACCTACCACTTGCTATATCATGCCTCCCATATTGCCATGTCAAGCCTCTAACCCACCTTTCCTAGCAAACCTTTGTTTGGCTATGTTATCGCTTTTGCTCAGCCCCTCTTATAGCGTTGTTAGTTGCAGGTGAAGATGGAGTTTGTTCCATGTTGTAACATGGATATTTGTTGGGATATCACAATATCTCTTAGTTTAATTAATGCATCTATATACTTGGTAAAGGGTGGAAGGCTCGGCCTTATGCCTGGTGTTTTCTCCACTCTTGCCACCCTAGTTTCCGTCATACCGATGTTATGTTCCTTGATTTTGCGTTCCTTATGCGGTTGGGTTATAATGGGAACCCCTTGACAGTTCACTTTGAATAAAACTCCTCCAGCAAGGCCCAACCTTGATTTTACCATTTGCCACCTAAGCCCTTTCCCCCTTGGGTTCTGCAGACTCAAGGGTCATCTTTATTTTAAACCCCCAGGCCAGTGCTCCTCTGAGTGTTTGTCCAACCTGTCAGTAGCCGGTGCCCACCAGGGGCAACTCTGGATTGGCCTACCGGAATCTTGGACAATCCAGTGTGCCCTGAGAACGAGATATGTGCAGCTCCTATCGGGATTTGTCGGCACATTTGGGCGGCTTTTCTAGTGTTGTTTTACCATTGTCGAAATGTCTTGTTACCTGGATTCCGAGTCTGATCGGGTCTTCCTGGGAGAAGGAATATCCTTCGTTGACCGTGAGAGCTTGTGTTGGGCTAAGTTGGGACACCCCTGCAGGGTTTTGAACTTTTGAAAGCTGTGCCCGCGGTTATGGGCAGATGGGAATTTGTTAATGTCCGGTTGTAGAGAACTTGACACTTAACTTAATTAAAATGCATCAATCGCGTGTGTAGCCGTGATGGTCTCTTTCCGGCGGAGTCCGGGAAGTGAACACGGTCTCGTGTTATGCTTGAATGTAAGTAGTTTCAGGATCACTTCTGGATCATGATAGTTTATGGACCATGCTTTGCTTCTCTTCTCGCTCTCATTTGCGTAAGTTAGCCACCGTATATGCTAGTGCTTGCTGCAGCTCCACCTCACTACCTTTTCCCTACCCATAAGCTTAAATAGTCTTGATCACGAGGAGGTGAGATTGTTGAGTCCCCGTGACTCACTGGTTACTTCCAAAACCAGTTTCGGGTGCCGATGATACCAGTGCAGGTGACGCAACTGAGCTCAAGGAGGAGCTCGAGGAAGATCGTGTTCGTTGTGTTGTTTTGTTGTCCAGTTGATCAGTAGCGGAGCCCAGTCGGGGCGATCGGAGATCTAGCATTAGGGGTGGTCTTCTTTTATTTTGGTTCCGTAGTCGGACCTTGATTGTATTCTGGATGATGTAATGCTATATTTATGTATTGTGTGAAGTGGCGATTGTAAGCCAACTCTTTATCCCTTTCTTATTCAGTACATGGGATGTGTAAAGATTACCCCTCTTGCGACATGCCAACTATGCGGTTATGCCTCTAAGTCGTGCTCCGACACGTGGGAGATATAGCCGTATCGTGGGTGTTATAGCCTCCACCTGGCCCTTCATGGCTTTTGAAGTGGCTTTGCAGCACTTCTCATCCACAGGCTCGAGCAGGACACAAAGTTCGGCGTTGGGGCCGTGAAGGTGAAGGTGGCTGAGGACGCGCGTCAAGGCCGATGAGGAAAGCGTGCGCGCTTCCCCCTCCACCATGGGGCCGATTCTGTCAATAACATTCTCAAGCACCATGATGAGCTGAGGAAGCAGTTGGGCGGGGCCATCATCATCACTCACCAAAGGCTCCTCCAAACCCTTCTCGTAGAGCCCCTATAGTGCCTTGCGGGACCTCTCCTCAAGAGACTTGAAGGCCTCGCGATTCTCAGAAGCATCTTCGCCTTAATTTCTAGTTGGGCTCTCTCCGTTTCCACCTCCTCCTCTAGCTTCTTTAGGATGTCGTGCTCCGCGGCCTGCGCCTGCGCTAGCTGCTCCAGCTCAGCGTCACGACTGGCGACCGCATCCTCTCGGGCCTTCATCTTCCCCTCCTCCGCTTTGCAATTGCGAGACTCAGCCGCGCGCTCATTGCGCATGGTCTCCAGCTCGGCCTCCATCACCCGGCAATGCTCCTTGGCGGCTTCGGCATCCTTCAACGCCTCCTCGCGGGCGGCCACGGCCTAGTCAACGGCCCGCTTGCCCTCCTCGGAAGCCGCCATGGCTTGACCCCTGGCCGCCCTCACGGACGCATCAGACCATAGCCACCCCGAGATCAACTCCAGGCGCCCTGATGCCAAACGATGGTCGGTGCCTCGAAGGCCACACCGAAGCTGGGTCATCACGACAAGAGCCTCCTCCAGAGAGTCTGGTCAAGCTGCTGGATCACAGACCGGTGCTATGCGGGAGGAGGAGGAGGCAGAATCACCGCTTGTGAGTCAGCGACAGCAGAAGAAGGGGCCGAGGGCTCCTAAGACTTTGGGACCTCGGCCGGTGAGTTGGGGGCGGATGCCTCCAGAGCTGGCTGGGCTGGTGAGTCCATTTTCTCCTAAGGACGGTCCTCTGCGCCTCGCAAGGATGACCGGGCCGGAGAGGCGTAGGCACAGTTGTTGCCTCTCCGCACCTAAGGGTGTGTCGTCGCTCCCTCTCTCTTCTTCTTCGCCGCCAGCGTCGACTTGATGGCGCAAAAGAAGAGTGTCAAGAAGCAGCGGCAGAAGCAGGAACAAAATCAAGGCAAGGAACTTACTGGTCCATGGCGGCGTAATCCCTCGTCCTCTTCAAAAGCACGGAGCCCGGAGGCCTTGTAGCCCGGGCCACTGGCCCGCGAGTACCAGGAGCGGACGAGGTTGTGGCGGCCGGCCCTGCGGCAGCACCGGACGATGTCAGAACAGGGGAAACACCTCAGGAGACCAGCGTCGACCTGCTCTTCGTTGGGACCCCGGCCGACGGCTTCATCGGGGGCGCTGGACCTCGTAGTAACTCCGGCAAGGGCCTGGGGCTCCCTCACCGGATGGTCGCCGGCCTCATCATCATCGGGAAGGGCACGGAGGAGGTCCGCCGCAAGGGGAGAAGTCTCCCCTTCCCCCTCCAGGGTCGCCTCTGAGTCGGGCCTCACCTCCTCGCCGGAATCATCAAAAGACACCAGTACTAGGGTCACCTCCTCCGTGGCCTCAGAAGGCGCTGGAGGCAGCTACCTTCTCCCCATATGGGCGATGGTACATACGAAGATGGGAGTCTAGTGGGTAGCCTGGATCGTCCCCAACCAGGAGACGGATGGCCGCTCCCAGCCCCTCTTCGGACAAGATGTCTGGGCGCAGACGGAGGTCGTCCCCCTCGGCCCCAAGCTTCCACAGGGGGCGTAAGCGCGCCTGGAGCGGGCCGACGCGTTGCACTGGGAACTCCTTCATGAGCATGGCCCCCATCAGCTTCTCCGCCCTCGGGTCATCAGGCTTCAGGTCAGCGGTCATCTTTTCTAGCACCTGCTTTGCCCGAGGGTCGGTAAGCTTTCCGCGGAGCCAACTGTCATGAGGCGAGGGCATGTCCATCGGCAGTACCAACCGCGGGTGGACGCACTTGGCGTCCATCATGACCCACTTGCTCCTGAAGCCCTCGGCCTTCTTCCCGGCCTTCGAGATCGTGTTGGTCCTATTGGCCGCAACAAAGTTGGCGCACCCTGAGAAATGGCCCTCCTTGAGCTGGAGGTAGAAGAAGTGGCGAAGCAATGCCACAGAATCACCCGCACAAATGCCTCACAATAGAAGGATAAGATCGATAAGAGGAGGATGGAGTTGGGATGGAGATGAAGGGCATGTAGCTTGTAGTGGCTAATGACGGCATAGAAGAAGTTGGAGAAAGGAGGGACCAGCCCCGCGACGACGTTGTTCATGAAGAAGGGATAGAAGGTACTGCCTGAGGGCTCCGCCTTGTCAGAGCCAGCCCAAAGCATGGTCTTTCTCCCCTTGTTGGTGATGTTCGCCGTCATCAGGAGCGTGGCGGTGAGGTTCTTCTCCGAGATGCTAGGCGCACTCAAGGCCGGCTCGTACCAGGAAGGTGAGTCTGCGGCCTTCGCCTTGTCGGACACCATTGGTTGCAAGCTCAGAGATGGTTTCGTGTGGATCTGGAGTCTCACGGAGCAAGGAAGAGAAAGGGGATCTTTAGCAAGGTGAAGGAGGGCAATGAAGGCTCTATGGCATGCGCCAGCCTTTTGTCAATCGAGGACAGTTGCCGAGGCAGCATCACAAAGCGGAGACACCCATGACCTATCAATCACCACACGTCAATCAAGGCCGCAGGAGGTTGAGGCCCACGGCGCTCCGCACTTGCCCTTTGGCTTTGCCTCGAAGCTAAGTCCGAGCACGCCTTGGGCCCAGGGGCTATTGTCGGCGTCCTGGGAACAGGGGTACCCAGACTTGCTTGCCTATGGCCCAGGGCGTGGCTACACCAACGGCCTGGTACGGCCCATCTTCATTAGCAGCCACTCAAGACCCTCGCAAGGGGCCAAACATCGCGAGGCGGACGACACCAAGACCTCCCAGGGGCAGCCTTGCTAGGCTGGCTCCTGAGGAGTGGAGATATCTATGCAAGGGACACCTCGCGAGGTCCGCGTGATGTGAGCCATGATGACGAAGGACAGGCGGGCGCCAACTGGCGCAGAGTGCTAGTTTCCTCTTTGGTGCTAAGGAAGAAAGCGCAGGCGAGGAGTCCCGAGGGATCAGGCAAAGGTTTCCATATCAATGCAACAAGACCAAGACCAGCAGGACGGAGGTCATCGCGGAGCCCACGGCGGTGTCACCACCAGAGCCTTTGACAGGCGAAGACCACCTTTTGTCAGGATAACTTGTACTAGTTGTATCCCTTCGAAATTGGTCGTTGTGGGATCCCTTCCCACCTAAAAATTTGGGAAGAGGACCATGGCCTCTACAAATAGGACTAGCCACCACCATAGTCGAGGATGGGCTCATCTTGGATCAGATCCACTCCACCAAGGCCATCTCACCAGCTCACGAGCTCAAGAACACCTCTCCTCAGAAGGCTGTTCATCCGCTACACTAGTTCATCCTTAGCCCACGAGGCAATCCACCACACCACACTGGAGTAGGGTAATACACCACAACGGTGGCCCGAACCAGTATAAACTCTCATGTTACTTGTCCCTTGGGTTCGGCGAGCTAGGCCTTGAGATCATTGTGAGAGTGAGCTAGGGAGAGATCTTCGTGCGCACCCCAGTGTTCGAACCTCAAGCATTTGCAGGAACCCGCAATCCGACAATTGAGTGGTTGTTGTCGATGACGAGTCTGTGTCGAAGATGAGCGGCGGTGCTGTCGATGTTGAACCGTCCCTAGTTAGCCGAAACACCCTAGGAAGAGGATAGCCACAACTCAGATTCTCCAAAACCAAAGTCAAATGGTGGTACAGTTGTATATGTCGGGGGTTGAGCAGAAGTGGAAAGGTGGTGGTTGAAATGGGTATGCGGTGGCGGTGTAGAAAAACTATAGAAATGCAGTTTCTGCAGAGGTAACCGAATGATTCGGGCGATTCCAGATGATCCGGGTTTGGGTCCGAATGATCCGGGTAGGTCAACTGCTCGTGGGTGAGGTTCGGTATGAACTCGAAAACGGGGAGAAATTTGAAGAATTCGAGGATTTTTTATGGGTTTCATGGTGGTGATGGTGGGGAATGGTGAGATCCACTTGTAATACAAAGAATCCACAGGTGAAAATCAACAAAACTTCATTATACCAACAAATCATGAAATTTTCAGGGGCTATTTTTGTTGGGAATTTTCAAAATTGGGACAAAAACAACAAAATTAGGCTAGAAATCAAAGGCTAGGGGCTCCAAATTCGTGATCAACCAAGGCTAATGATACCAAGATGATGTATGGTGGAAACCCTAGGGCCGATCTTTCACGAAATGGAGGGGATCCTATGAGGAACACAAACACAAGGGAAATCATGAGGGAAAACACTCAAATCAACAAGAACAATCACACATGTGCTAGATCAATGAACACAAAGAGTGATACAAGATTCAAACGCAACAAAGGACGATACAAGAGGCGGTAGTTCTTCCCGATCCAGAGACGAGGTCTTGAATCCACGAGGGATCTTCCCTTGTAGGGTCTTGAATCCACTTGTGATGAGGTCGATCCTCTCCCCACTATGGTGGCTACTTTTACTTATATAGGCCTCGGTCCTCTCCCTAAATATTGAGTGGGAAGGAAGCCAACAACTTCGAAGGGGGACAGCTAGTACAAGTTATCCTGACAAAAGGTGGTCTTCGCCTGCCAAAGGATCTGGTGGTGACGCTGACTTGGTCTCCATGGTGACCTCCGTCTTGCCGTCCTTCTGGTCTTGGTCTCGTTGCACCAATATGGAAACCTTTCCTTGATGCCTTGGTACCCCGCGCCTGCGCTTGCCCCCTTGTCACCAAAGAGGAAACGAGGACACTGCGCGCGCTGGCGCCCGCCTGGTCTCGATCGTCATGGATCACGTCATGAGGACCTCGCGAGCTTTGCCTTGCCTTGATCTCTCCGCCCCTTGCGAGCCTGCCTAGCGAGGCCGCTCCTGAGGAGGTCTTGCGTCGTCCACCTCGCAAGGCTTGGCCCCTCGCGAGGGTCTTGAATGCCTTGTCGATGAATATGGGCCATACAGACATGCCAGCCCAGCCACGCCGTGGGCCGCAGGCAGGCAAGTCTGGGGACCCCCATTCCCAGAACGCCGACAGCATTTTATTTGCCAGCCTGTTTAAAAACCCAGCAATCTCTATTTGTATGATTTGGTGGTTTGTCCGGGGTGCCGTGAATCTGGCACGGACGATCAAGTATGCGGTCCAAGCTGGATGGGCCTGAATTGTTCTTTTGGAACGGCTTCTTCTGCTGACCGTACATAGAGCCACGAAATCCGGCATTGACCGCCATATCCTCGGTGTTGTCATTGTTGTTTTGACACTTGTATCTGTTGCGTCAAGACTTGTCTTTGTTATTTTTAACTTCAGGGGTGCCGACATCGCTTGCATTGTTTTTGTTACGGGCCAACCAACTGTCCTCGCCCGCACAAAAGCGGGTCATGAGTGTCGTGAAGGCCGCCATGGATTTTGTCTTTTCTTGGCCGAGGTGGCGAGCGAGCCATTCATCGCGGATGCTGTGTTTGAAGGCTGCTAGGGATTCGGCATCCGGACAATCGGCGATTTGGTTCTTTTTAGGTAAGAACCTAGTCCAGAATTTCCTGGCGGACTCTCCAGGTTGTTGAACTATGTGGCTTAAGTCATCGACGTCTGGTGGCCGGATATATGTACCTTGGAAGTTGTCGAGGAAGGCTTCTTCCAAGTCCTCCCAGCTGCAGATAGAATTTTCAGGCAGGCTGTTTAACTAGTGCTGAGCTGGCCCCTTGAGTTAAAGGGAGGTGTTTGATGGCGTGGAGGTTATCACCACGGGCCATATGAATGTGGAGAATAAAGTCTTCGATTGACAACGTGGGGTCCATGGTTCCATCATATGATTCTATATTCATGGGTTTAAACCCTTCTGGGAATTCATGATCCATGACCTCATTAGTGAAGCAATGAGGGTGTGCGGCGCCTCTATATAGGGCCGTATCGTGATGTAGCTCTGATGGAGTCCGTCTGTGGTTTTCAGCCCGCGCATGACTAAGTTTGTCACGTCCGAATAGGTGGCCATCGTCGCGTGTCGAGGCACGTCCTCGAGATCCATAGATTGATCCGATGTGTCCTGCTTTATTGTTCAGGTTTTGCTGGAGGTCATATGTATGACCGTGGGCTAATTTACCCCTACTTGTGCGATGAGGCGGGGCGGGCTGGTGTTCGATGTGAGTTGCCGTTTTGTCCCGACCACGTGGTGGTCCGTCAGCCGCATTGTACGATGGTGGTCTGTATTCCGGCGCCTCCTCGTCAAACTGAGGTAGCAATTTGCGCTTTGGGTAGCTTTTGGTTGGGCGCTTGAGGCCGTATTCTTCGGCTACTAGGACGTCGGTCCATTTGTCATTGAGCAGGTCTTGATCAGCTTGAAGCTGCTGCTTCTTCTTTTTCACGCTCCTTGCAGTGGCTATTAGCTGGCGCTTGAAGCGCTCCTGCTCAAGAGGTTCCTTAGGCACGATGAAATCGTCGGTGCCGACGCTCACCTCATCCTCGAACAACGGAACATAACTTCCGTCTAACTTCCGTCCTCTGAGTCTTCTTGTGTGGCCTGTTTACCAAGGCTAACCTGCCCATCTTCCCGTTCATCTTGTTCATTAGCTATTTCAACGGGGTCTTCGTTGTCTTCGGCACCTTCTGGAGTGTTATCTTCTCTTGTGCCGGTGTTGCTGTCTTTACTATGGCGTGACTTAGAGAGGGGCCGCTGACACCGATGCTTGGATTGTATTTCAGAAGGTTTATCCTCAGCTGGATCTTCCTTGTCATCGCCGCCGTTCTCCTTTGGTGCATCCACCATGTATACATCATACGAGGAAGTGGCTGTCCAGCGTCCGATGAACGGCGGGTTCTGGGCCTCTTCTTCTCTGGCATCGTCGTCCATACCGTCGATGTCCTCGGAGTCGTAATCAAGTGTGTCGGGTAAATCCTCAGTCGTCGTTATGAAGTGGGTGGAGGGTGGGGAGCAAAATTATCCATCGTCAGCCCCTAGTTCGAACTGGATATAGTTCAGTTGTGAGTCCTCTGTCAAGGACAAGTTCTTTAATGAGTTTAGCATGTCACCCAAAGGCGAGTGCTGGAAGATGTCTGCGGCACTGAATTCGGAACTTACGACCGGAAATGAGTCCGGAGTTCCGGTGGCACAGGTATCGTGTGAGATCAAGTCTATGTGTGGCTCCAATGCCATGGAATCTGTGGCCTATGCGGTGGGGTCTATCCTCCCGTCCTTGGATGGCGCAATCTGCTCTGGATCTAAGGTCAGAGCCGTTATGGGAGCTGTCTCCTGGATGCGGTCCGATGACAAATTTAGGTCATGTCCCTCGGGGTGACCAGGAGTGGTAGCCGCGGTCTTGAATCCGGCGAAGATCAAGTCTCCACGGATGTCCGCAACATAGTTCAAGCTCCACAATCTGACCTGATGGCCAGGGGCGTAGCTTTCGATCTGCTCCAGATGGCCAAGCGAGTTGGCCCGCAGAGCGAAGCCGCCGAACACAAAGATTTGTCCGGGGAGGAAAACTCCCCCTTGGGCAGCATCGTTGTAGATGGTTGAAGGAGCCATCGAACCTCTTGATGATGGCACAGTGGAACTCTCAATGAAAGCACCAATGTCGGTGTCAAAACCGGCGGATCTTGGGTAGTGGGTCCCGAACTGTGCGTCTAAGGTCGATGGTAACAGGAGACATGGGACACAATGTTTTACCCAGGTTTGGGCCCTCTCTATGGAGGTAATACCCTACGTCCTACTTGATTGATCTTGATGAATATGAGTATTACAAGAGTTGATCTACCACGATATCGTAATGGCTAAACCCTAGAGGCCTAGCTTGTATGGTTATGATAGTGTGTATCTCCCTCCAGACTAAGTCCTCCGGTTTATATAGACACCGGGAGGATCTAGGGTTACAGAAGGTCGGTTACAAAGAAAGGAATCTACATATTTAGTCACCAAGCTTGCCTTCCACGCCAAGGAGGGTCCCATCCGGACACGGGTGCAGTCTCCGGTCTTCGTATCTTCACAGCCCATCAGTCCGGCCCATGGCTAACAGGCGGGACACCCGAGGACCCCTTAGTCTAGGACTCCCTCAGTTACCAAGACCCTCATCGACAGCGGGGTTGGCCTCAACGTACTCTCTAGGGAAGCTTTTGGCTTGCTTCATGTGCCGCACGGCCGGCCCCGCCCCACCAAGCCCTTCTCCGAAGTCGTCGACGGCTCCACCTGCCCCCTAGGGCAGATCTGCCTCCCCGTCACCTTCGGCACCAGCGATAACTACCGCACCGAGCTCAACGACTTCGACATTGCCCGCATCGGCCTCCGGTACAACACCATCCTCGGGTACCTAGTCCTGCCTAGTTCGTGGCGGCAACTCACCCCGCCTACAACCTCATGAAGATGCCGGGGAGCAACGGCGTCCTCACTGTGGCCAGTGACACCAAGGAAGCCTTGACGGTCCTCAAGCTCGCCTACAGGGCCGTAGCGGCAGCGCTCCCGGCCGAGGAAGGGGCCCAGAAGGCCCTAGGAGCTGTGCCGCCTAAGAAGAAGCAGTTGTTCTCTCAAGATCGTCCCGAGACAAAGCAGGTGCTGGTTGACGAAGACGGGGCATCCGACGCCACCTTCACCATAGGCGCCAACCTTCCTTCAGATCAAGAAAGGGCGTTGGTCAATTTCTTGCACGCGAACAAGGAGGTGTTCACCTGGGAACCCAAGGATCTGGTCAGGATCCCGAGGGGGATAATCGAGCACCACCTGAGGGTGTGCCCCAATGTGCGCCCCGTCAAGCAAAAGGCGCGGCGGCAATCCACAGAGAAGTAGTCTTTCATCGTCCAGGAAAACAGCAAACTACAAGAAGCTGGTGTCATTCGGGAGGTGCGGTACTCGGAATGGCTGGTGAACCCGGTCGTCGTTCCCAAGAAAGGCAGGAAGGAATGCATGTGCGTCGACTTCACCAACCTCAATAAGGGTTGCCCTCAAGACCCCTTCCCGCTCCCGCGCATTGATCAGATCATCGACTACACCGCCGAGTGTGACCTGCTGTGCTTCCTGGACGCCTTCTCCGGCTATCATCAAATCAAGATGGTGGTACAAGATGTTGAGAGGACGACCTTCTTGACCCCTTGTGGGGTGTACTGCTACACTTGCATGCCGTTTTGCTTGCGCAACGCCGGGGCGACGTTCCAGCGGCTGATGCACATCGCCCTGGGCCAGCAGCTCGAGAGGAACGCTGAGGCAAGGACCCTTGTCAAGGACCTAGAGGAAACATTTGCCAGTCTACGCGCGGTGGACCTGCGGCTCAACCCAGAGAAATGCGTGTTTGGCGTTCCCTTCGGCAAGTTGCTGGGTTTTCTTGTGTCACACAGGGGAACTGAGGCAAATCCAGAGAAGGTCAAGGCGATAGAAGAGATGAGCCCACCACAGACTCTCAAGGAGATGCAAAAACTAGCGGGTTGTGTAACCTCGTTAGGTGTTTTATCTCCAAGCTAGGGGAGCGCGCCCTCCCATTCTTCAAGCTGATGAAAAAGAAGGGCATGTTTGAGTGCACTCTGGAGGCTCACGCAGCATTCCAAGATCTCAAGAGATACCTCACCCGCCCGCCGGTGATAGTAGCACCACGTCCTCTGGAGCCCCTGGTGCTGTACCTGGCCCCCACACCTCACTCAGCCAGTGCGGCACTGATGGCTGTCTGAGAGGGGTGCAAGGATGGGAGCCCGCCAAGCGATGCCGCGTGCCCCGCCAAGACGATGTGGCTCTAGGACAGCACCGTTGAGGGCTCGACGGCGCCAACAGACAACCAGGCCCCACAAAATGATGCTGCTGAAGCCGCGGCTGCCCCAACAAGCGACTGAACTCCTGAGGCCCCCCAGCCTCAGGAGGTGCAATACTCCACCAACACTTCCGCCCTCATTGAGCACCCTGTGTACTTTGTCAGCACGGTACTGCGTGACGTGTGGGCGCGCTACTCCATGCCGCAGAAGCTCTTGCTCGCGCTCCTTGTCACCTCCCGCAAGCCACGCCACTACTTCCAAGGCCATCCAATCAAGGTCGTCTCAGCTTACCCCCTGGAAAGGGTCTTCCGGATCCCCAATGTTGCAGGGAGAGTCGCCGAGTGGAACATTGAATTGTAGGCAATCCAATTAGAGTTCAGCACCACCAGGGTCATCAAGGGGGCAGAACTCGCTGATTTTGTGGCGGAATGGACAGACATTCCCAGCCCCAAAACAGGCGAGGACCGCCCACTCTCATCAGGAAGCTAAGCACCAAATGGTTGGGTCATGTACTTTGACGGGGCTTTCGCGCTTCAGGGCGTGGGGGCTGGAGCCGTGCTCATCTCACCCACCCAGGACAAGCTCTGCTATGCCCTGCAGCTCTGCTTCCAGCAGGGCGAGAAGGTCTCCAACAACATCACGGAATATAAGGGCCTGATCACCAGCCTCAAGGCCGTGGCAGCCTTGGGAGTGAAGCAACTTACCATCAAGGGCGACTCTCAGCTCCTCGTCAACTTATCCAACAAAGTATACGAGCCAAAGGACGAGCAGATTGAGGCATACCTTGCAGAGGTACGCAAAATTGAAAAACAATTCTTGGGTCTGGAACTGTAGCATGTCACACGCGGCACAAACAAGGAAGCAGACGACATCGCCAAGAGGGCGTCCCGGCGACTGCCTCAAGAGCCTGGCGTCTTTGAGGAGTGGCTCTTCAAGCCGTGTGCAGCCCCGCCCATAGCAGCACCAACACCGCCTCGCGAGGACCTCCCTGAGGCCCCTCCGTCGGGCGCCCCGACTTGTAGCCCGACCTCAGGAGCCCGCCTCGTTCTTGTGCTGGAACCTCATGAGGGGTGTTGAACCGAAGAGTTCAAGCCATATCTGCTTCAAGGGACCCTGTCAGAGAAGGAGGAGGACACGGAGCTTGTGGCTCGACAGGCCACTGCTTACTACATCCAGGACGGTGAGCTCTATAGGAAACAGCCAATGATGTTTCTCTACAATGCAACTCCAGGGAGCAGGGACATGAGCTATTGGCCGACATACACAGCGGGGACTGCGGGCATCACTGGTCATCATGCACCCTTGTGGGCAAGGTATTCCGCAGCGGGTTCTATTGGCCCACAACGCATAATGATGTCACTGAGCTGGTGAGATCTTGCGAAGCGTGCCAATTCCATGCCAAGCAGATCCACCAGCCCGCTCGGGGCCTCCATACCATTCCTCTCACATGCTCGTTCGCAGTCTGGGGGCTGTACATCTTGGGACCATTCCCATGAGCGCCCCGGGGCTACTGCTACCTCTACGTCGCCATCGAGAAGTTCACAAGTGGGCGGAGGTGGTAGCCGTCCGCACCATCCCGGCCGGCTCAGCAATCAAGTTCATCAAGGGCCTCATGAGCTGCTTCGGGGTCCCTAATTGTATCATCACTGACAACGGCTTGCAGTTCACTAGCAACCTCTTCCGAATGTATTGTGCTAACCTTGGAACGCAGATATGCTACGCCTCAGTGGCACACCCCTGGAGCAACAGCCAAGCTGAGCGCGCCAACGCGGAGGTCTTGAGAGACCTCAAGACAAGAACCTTCAATAACAAGCTCGAGGCCTATGGCAGGGGCTGGCTCGACGAGCTCCAGTCCGTCCTGTGGTCCATCCGCACCCCCGCCACCAAGTCTATGGGAGAGACTCCGTTGTTCCTCATCTACGAAGCCAAAGCGGTTCTCCCTCACGAGGTCAAGCATCGCTCCACGCGGGTCTTGGCGTTTGTTGAGGCACGCTAGGACGCCACGTGGGGGATGGACCTCGTGTTGGGGGAGGAACGCCGCTATCAAGCCTCGCTCTGGGCGGCAAGGTACCAGCAGGCACTGTGGCAGTACCATTGACGTGGCGTCCGCTCCAGGACGCTCGAGGTGGGTGATCTTGTCCTGAGGCGGGTGCTCTCCAGGGAAGGGCTACATAAGCTCTCACCCATGTGGGAGGGCCCGTTTAGGATTGCACGCGTCTCTAGGCCTGGCGCCGTGCACCTGGAGATGCAGGATGGGATCCCCATCCAGAACGCCCGGAACATCCAGCACCTCTGGAAGTTCTACCCATGAAGCAGGGCCCAGTGCCTGTGAAGGTCTTCGCTCGTGACACTCTCATGTAATAATGAGTGGGGTTGTACACGCCCCGGAGTCTCCGAAGAGTCGCCCTCCCACGTCCTAGTGGCAGCACTTAGCTCCGCGCTGGTGAGAAGACTAGTCCAGGTGCCAGACAAGGCTATTCATTTGCTTGCTTTCTGTAGTTGGTTTCCCCCATTTCTTTTAATGGAATTTGGAGTTCTTGCATTTTCGATTGCCAAGTTGGATTCCCCGATCGTGTTCTCTCTTGCCCTTTGGTCTTGGCCCAAGAGGAGCGACCGTTTCCCGTCGCTCTTCCTCGTGTGTCTCGCGCGCAAGGGCTGGGCAGGTGTGTGCGTGCGCGGCGTTGGGCATGCCCCACGCCGCAAACACACTTCGCCATAGCCCTGTCCCCCAGGGGCATGGCTTTTTTATCCTCGCGAGACACCCTCAAACGAGCTTGTGATTTGTGCATCTTCTTAAGTCCGTGCCCCCCTAGGTACCGCGATGTGATGCACTAAGCCATGACTAGCCCACGCCTGAGGACTCGTGAGGAAGAACAGGACACCCACCAAAAATTTCTAACAATTCTGCAGCTTCACGATGTCTCCTAAGGCCAGCGACCCCCGAGTCGGTAGCAAGGGTGCCTCACGAGATGCTGGAAGGAGCACCATCGCAAGGTGCGAGGCTACCTCGAGTATATCAAGCTAAGTTATCCTACCGCACCTACCCGGGACATGAACATCATGGCATATATCAGAACAATAAGCATAGCATAGTGGCATAAGTACCATGGTTCATTACACGCCCCAGCAAGGCCCTCTCCTTTTTTAAAATGCAGGAGAAAGGAAAGGCTAAACAAAAGTGGCACGCGCGAGCCTTCCTCCTGCTTCACCGGAGCATGCCGATGAGACGACCCGCCACCTTCCTCAAAGCGACCCCGGCGACGTGGCGGCTGGTTGTAGCCGCCACTGCTTGTGCTCTCGCTGGAGGAGCCGCCGCCGCTGAACGAGCCGCGGCCATTGCCAAGGGCGAGCTCACCCTCAGCATTGTCACGGCTGTCATCAAGGCCAAGCTCATCGTCGCTGCAGTCGTCTTCGGGCCAGCACCCTACGTGACGGCTGTCATCCCCAAGCACCCTCACGTAGAGGGTCGCGACGCCATCGTACTTGAAGTGGAGGGTGCACCTCTCGCTCACGCCTCGCGCGCAGGCAAATGCCTACCAGCCGCAGGCCAAGGACATGTTCCCGGCGGCAGAAACTTCGACCCCGACCCACGAAGCCTTGCTGCAATAGCCACCAGCCTATAGCAAGAGGCCGTCAGGCCCCACGGCCGGCAGCTCACCCGTGAAGAAGCGAGGGAGCGGGAGCCAGGTGCCGGCTGGCCTCTCCGACCACAGGATGAACTCCGGGAGCACCTCGACCGAGTGGAAGCACGGCCGAGGAGGCCGGGCAACCATGGCGCACCTCCCCTCGTGTCGGTGCAACAAATCCAGGGTCTGTTGACCAGCCATGCACAGGCACAAGATCAAGATTGAAGCACTAGCTTAAGTCAAAGATTGGAAAACCAAGAGAATCGGAGAACCAACATACAACTCAAATAGACCAAGGATTGAGCCTGAGGAGCAAGGTATCGACAAGTGAAGGGTCTCCCTTGCCGGGCTGGCGAGCCTGACAAGAGGCGAAGCCACCACCCAAAAGCAAGCAACCGAGACCCCTCCCCCCCCCCCCCGACAGAGCATGCCGGGGTCCACGGGGACAGAAGCGCCCCACCTACCGCTCAAAGCACGACCCACGTCATCAATCAGTGCGGTGTCAAGCCGCAAGGTGATTAAGTGGCAGCCATTCGCCATATGTCAGCCATTTCCTACAGAGAAGCCTACAGATGACACCCGTCATGCGACGTGTTAAGAGAGCAGGAGCGGAGTTGGCAAGATAGCCCGGCAGGCCTTGCCGGGCACCCGGTGATGTGACACTAAGCGGTGCATTTAATGCACCCTGTCAGCCCACAGAGTTAGGTATGATAACATTGTCTGCTATCATATCAGTGGATAATGACCACTTTGCCAATGTGTTGACCCCTTAATCTATAAAGGAGGCCCATGGCACTCGTAAGAGGGGTTAAAGGTTGGAAAGTTGACAACCCCAAGCCACCACATACACGTGGTTGCCTCAGGAATACCTTGCGGGGCAAGTGTACTACGCACCACCACAACCATTCTCCCATCAATCTACTAAAGAAGGAGTAGGGTCTTACACCTCGCGACGGCCCGAACCTGGCTAAATCGATTGTGTGCTCTCTGTCGTGCGGTCGTACGCTGGTTTGCTCTTTGTGCAATGCGCCGTCCCCCCGCAGAACCAACAAGGGGCCTCCCGGTCCCATAGGTGGTCGCAGAAATCCCGCGACATGTTTGGCGCACCAGGTAGGGGGAGCGCTTGCGCGAACCTGAAAGGGTACACCGCATGTCATCTTCATCGATGTTGTCATCCTCGACGGCGCCATCGACCATGGTGCCCAAAAAGAAATCTGGCACCTCCGCCCATCCATCCACTTCGAAAGCTACTCTACCCGCGGCCTCCAACACCGCGGGGGACACGGGAGCTCACTAAGAGGTGGGCACCACTTGGGGCATGGTTGGAGTAGGGTGCACAGTTACCGCCTCCCCTGCGGCTGACACGGGGGCTAGAGCTGCCAGAGGAGAACAACACCAGCAGCATGTCGATGGTCAAGCATTGCAAGGTGCGGGCGAGGGGGTCACTCCATCCGTGCCCCCTCTTCCCGCCGACGAGCACAGGCGCAGCAACGGTGTTTGTCCCGGGTTGAGCTATCGCCCTACGGTCGTGATGTAAGGAGCGGATCCCAACTAAGAACACGAAGAACATGGGGAAGAACAGAGAGAAATCACAAGGGGGAAATACTCAAGAACAAGTCCAATCACACATCCACTAGACAATCAAACACACAAGATCCCCAAGGTACATGAACAACAAAGGGAAAGATACAAGGTAAGGTTCATCTCCATGAGGAGGTCATGAATCCACGAGGGGATCTTCCCGTGAGGGGTCTTGAATCCAAGGTGGATCTTCTCCATAGAGGGGCCACAGTCTCTCTCTTGTGGAGTAGATGGATGAGCAAAGCTCTATCTCAAATGAGCTAATCCTTTGCTGACCCTAACTAGAAGGAGGTGGAGGAGTACCTATAGCCTAGTCCATGAAGGGGTAAGTGAGAGGGGGGATACATGGGCCTCTGGCCCAGCTGTGCACGCGCAGGTGCAGGTGCCGGATGTCCGGGCTGGGGGCCGGATGTCCGAGGCTTCAGGAGGCGCTGGATGTCCAGGGCTCGGGCCGGATGTCCGGGCTGAGGTGGCCAAACTTCTGGTGCGTTCTGTCGTCGATGCCAGATTTCCGGGGGAGAGGTCGGATGTCCGGGGGTTGGCGTGGCGCCGGATGTCTGGGAACATGGGCCGGATGTCCGGCCGCTGATGCTTCGATCGTCTGTTGGTGTAGCCCCTTGGAGGCTCCACAGGCGCCGGATGTCTGGCTATGGCCCGGATGTCCGGCTGCTGTAGCTTTAGCAGCTCCGTCTTCTTCCGTCGTTGCTTCCATGCTTCCCTCACAGATTGTGTAGTTGTTCCTTGGCACTTGCACTCCTCCTCAACATCCGTGAAGCTCCAACAATACCTATGCATGCACACGGGAGAAGTGTCAAGTAGTATACCATCCTCGAAGGGGTCAAGTGAGCACGTGTAAAGGAGATGATTCACCTTTATGTATGTGAAATAGATGTCGCACGTGTCACTTTCCAAACAGACTCTTGACCTGGTAATGTCCATAGGATGCTCCACATCATCTCCCCTCCCTTGGGAAAGATCTGACCTCGGATCGAAAACCAAATCACCATGGGAAAGAGATGGCTTCGCCGTGTAGAAGTGGATGTTCACCAAGTACTTGTCATCTTGAATCTCGAAATGGGCACTCTCCAATGTCGCACCGTCTTGTGATTCCTTCAAAAGGAGTAAGGACAACAAACACTTGGAAAAAAAATGTGGTTAGCGTTAGTGCAAAACCGAGCATTGAAGAGGTTATTCACCAAACCAGTGTCGTTATCATGCAAAGCATATGGTGTGACAAAGAATTGTGACATGGCATGTAAGAATATCAATCAAGCACAAGCAAGGAAATCACGGGGACAAGCATGTGAATGTGAGGTAGTGATGCAAATATGTGTGACAAGAGAAGAAGCATCTACCTCAAGTTCATAGCAAGCATTCACAAATTGCTCAATAAAATGTCTATGGTAGGCATAGGAAACATTCACAACACCAAATAAAATGAAGTGTCTAAACACATTGGTCAACTGCAAGACAATCCAAGCATAATGTGCATGGGGTGTGGTGAATATCATGTGGCACTCAACATAATGGAAAGAGCAATTGTTCATCATGTGTGAGGCAATCAAGGCAAGAATGTAGCAATCAATAGGACATGGCATATGTGAAGTGATGACATTGTTGCAACCAAACATATGAGAGGAGAAAGTAATCCAAGAATTGGTTGCAACACACCAGGCATATATATCAAGATGCATGGAACGGTGAAAATGACAAGTCAAAGCAAGATCTCTAACATGTGAGAAATCAAGTGGTCCAAGATGAACAATATGTCTCATGGTGCAAGCAACACAAGTAGTATGATCTATCGTATCCATGCTCAAGAAAGATGTCACCTTGTAGGCGTGTCCTTGTGCATCCTGCACAATGACGAAGTACAAGCAAGTGTGATGTAGAATCGTCATGGTAGAAGGTGGTTCGCTCTCAAGAGCTCGGATTGTCAACTCACGTGATGTGGAAGTTGACACGAAGTCCAAGTATCCTACACATGCACACAACAAAAGAAAGAACGTATGCGCATGGTAGATACACACATCATCCATCATGATGGTTCTCTTCTCTTGCACATAACCATTAGAAGCACAAGTGCATGAATAATATGATGCAACAATGGAAATATTCATGGCACTAGGTATATGGTGCAAAGAGGTAAGACAAGCATGCTTCACAAGAAATATGTCAAAATCTCCAAATATATGCGAGAATGCTATGGGGGAAAACTCATTATCAAGACTAAGGCATAGTTGCACTCAATACATGGCAAATCATCTAGCATGAGAGAGGCAACACATGGAGATATATGACCAGAATAAATAACAATCATGTGCAAAGCATGGTAATGGTTGTCATCAACCGCATGAAATGAGCAAGTATGAATCATCGGTGATGCAACAAGGCAAGCAATCATAGTAATCAAGTCGTGCAAGCTAGTAGTGCGAAGATGCAACATACTAGAGGAAATCATGGCAATCATGTCATGTGAGCAAATAATAGGCATAGACAATGCACATGACATATCGCAAGCATGAACACAAAGCATGATCATAGTATCATCATAGGAATGGGGCACAAAGCAAACATGGCAATGGCAAGTAATATCTCCACCAAGCTTGCAAATACACATACAAGTATGAGAATCAATCGTCATGTGTAATGCAAAGCATGAGTCACAAATGCATGGCAAAGGCATAGTAATGAGCATATCATGCAAAGTGAACATGGCAAGATAGGCATATAATATGTAATGGACAATAACCCATAACCATGTGAGGGCCATGCAGAATGAATGTGCGAAGTCTTTGCGCGAAGAGAGCGGTGGGAAAGACAATCCATGGGATCCCAAGCCATCATTGCTCCCTAGAGCTTGTTTTATCAACTCGTGGGATTGCGAGGTTGACAAGTATTCATGGGTACCTACACAAAAGAAACACAAACGAAAGAAATTGTTTGTGTGGTAAATGTACACATCATCCATCATGATTTGTATGTGCACATGAGAGTTAGCACAAGATAAGAATCGCTCAAAGAAATTTGATGCATGGTATAAGAACATGTCATCCATCATGAAAGAATAGTTATTGTGTATAACATGATGGGGACACAAATTGAGAATGCAAGTATATGGAACACCAATAGCATGTTTATTCGTGGGGAGCATATTGTGCACACAAGTATTGGGATCATGCAATGGATGGGATGGATCAAAATCTCGTAATATGTATGAGGAAACTATAGGGGTCTCCTCGTGAGCAATATTGTAAGCATCATATGGAGAAAATGGGCAACACCCAAAACAATGCATATCCGAGGATAGGTGGTCATGGCATGGCATATGAGATGAATGATGCAAAGGGAGCATCAATATCATCACAAGAGAAACAAATGCCAATAACCATGGGCTTGTCATCTATGCCATAAGTGTAGATTGGGTTTATTTTAATGGCATATGCATAGTTACTATGAAGAGATTGCAAATATGACATATTGTTGATCTCATGCATAGCATATGACAAGTCAAGCGGGTTGTCAAACATGATGTGACCTAAAGAATTGTCACAACAAATCCTATGTAACATGGCATCACAACTAATAGACTCCACATGGCAATCATCAGACTCATCGTAAATGGGTAAATCATCGCATGGGGAAGTCACACTATCATGAAGCATGGAAATAGGTTGATCAACATCATGCAAGCAATCAATGTCAAGAATGTCCACTAGTGGGACAAGAGCATCAACTTCATCTATGTTACCTTTTCCATTCCACTCAAGTGGTGTAGGTGAGGTGGGAAAGACCAAATGGTGGTCATCATCATCAACTTGATGGAACCATGTGGGGGTGCATCATATTCCACCATGGTCATCGTCTTGTCCAAAGGAAGGACGAAGTCATCGCGAATCGGTGCGTCATCATATATGGGACCTAGGACCAAATGAGAAGACACGGTAGAGGTAGATGTCAAGTTGTTAGAAATGCAAATGGCCTCATGAGACCTATCGACTATCTCACTCTATATGTGGTGGTTCACTCAGTGCCTCAAGGTAGGTGCACTCAAAGTCACATACGGTGGAGTCACTCATCTCATTCAAGTGGTGGGGGTTGTGGCTCTCCTCACATGGGAATTGTGGCAACACATCATATATGGGGCTAGTAGTGAAGTCACTCTCACTCTCAATATGGTGGCAAAAATCACTCAAGTCATCATACGTCGCCATGGTCGATGGGAAAATCCCATGCTCAACCATCTCATCGCCGTCGCCATGGATGAAGGCCGAAGATGGCACATCATCACTCTCGTCTCCTAAGATGGAAGCATCATCCTTTCTCGTCACCATGTCGATCGCCTCCAAAGGTTGCTCCTTGATCGTCTCTGTAGTCGTAGTCGTCGTCGCACTTTCTTGAAAGAGAGTCGAAGTAGGCTTGGCATCATCAGTGACACAAAGAGGGATGGCGGTGAGGGAGTCCTGGATTAGGGGGTGTCCGGATGGCCGGACTATACCTTCGGCCGGACTCCTGGACTATGAAGATACAAGATTGAAGACTTCATCCCGTGTCCGAAAGGGACTTTCCTTGGCGTGGAAGGCAAGCTTGGCGATACGGATATGTAGATCTCCTACCACTGTAACCGACTCTGTGTAACCCTAGCCCTCTCCGGTGTCTATATAAATCGGAGAGTTTTAGTCCATAGGACGGACAACAGTCATACCATAGGCTAGCTTCTAGGGTTTAGCCTCTCTGATCTCGTGGTAGATCTACTCTTGTACTACCCATATCATCAATATTAATCAAGCAAGACGTAGGGTTTTACCTCCATCAAGAGGGCCCGAACCTGGGTAAAACATCGTGTCCCCTGCCTCCTGTTACCATCCGGCCTAGATGCACAGTTCAGGACCCCCTACCCGAGATCCGCCGGTTTTGACACCGACATTGGTGCTTTCATTGAGAGTTCCTCTGTGTCGTCACTTTTAGGCCCGATGGCTTCTCCGATCATCAACAGCGATGCGATCCAGGGTGAGACTTTTCTCCCCGGACAGATCTTCATATTCGGCGGCTTTGCACTGCGGGCCAGTTCGCTTGGTCATCTGGAGCAGATCGAAAGCTACGGCCCTAGCCATCAGGTCAGCTTTGGAAGTTTGAACTACACGGCCGACATCCGCGGAGACTTGATCTTCGACGGATTCGAGCCACAGTCGAGTGCGCCGCACTATCACGATGGGCATGATTTAGCTCTGCCGCCGAACAGTGCCCTGGAGGCCGCACCTGTGTCCGCTCCGACCCCTAGCTTGGAGTCGATCACACCAACCGAGGATGGGTGGTTAGACACCACCTCAGGGGCTGCAATCTCTACGGCGATCGAGCCAAACACCAGCCCTATTCTCTGCGAAGCCCGTGACTCCAAGGAGTCGGACTCCTCTCCAGACTCCGAGCCCTCCGCGCCCCGACCGATCGAACCCGATTGGGCGCCGATCATGGAGTTCATCGCCGTAGACATCTTTCAGCACTTGCCCTTCGGCGATATTCTGAATTCACTAAAGTCTCTCTCTTTGTCAGGAGAGCCCTGGCCGGACTATGGTCAGCAAGGTTGGGATGCGGATGATGAAGAAATTCAAAGCCCACCCACCACCCACTTCGTAGCCACTGTCGATGATTTAACCGACATGCTCGACTTCGACTCCGAAGACATCGACGGTATGGACGCCGATGCAGGAGACGATCAAGAACCAGGGCCTATAGGGCGCTGGAAAGCCACCTCGTCGTATGATATATACATGGTGGACACCCCAAAAGAAGGCAATGGCGATGGAACAGCAGAGGATGACCCCTCCAAGAAGCAGCCTAAGCGTCGGCGTTAGCGACACCGCTCTAAATCCTGCCAAAACAAAAACGGTGATTTCGGCACGGGAGAAAATAACACCCCAGACAGTGCCGAAGACAACCACCTCCAGCAAGATTCAGCACAGGAGGATAGAGAAGCCAGCCCTCATGAGAGAGCGGCAGACAGAGAGGTCGAGGACGATAATTTGTCGTGCTGGAGGATCCCGTCGAACAAGAGCGTTTCAAATGTAGGCTTATGGCCACGGCGAGCAGCCTCAAGAAAAAACAGCAACAGCTTAGAGCTGATCAAGATTTGCTAGCCGACAGATGGACTGAAGTCCTTGCTGCCGAAGAGTATGAACTCAAACGCCCCTCCAAGAGCTACCCAAAGCGCAGGTTGCTACCCCAATTGGAGGAGGAAGCACCTAAACCTACATCACCAGCACATGATGCGGCCGACCGGCCACCCCGTGGCCACGACAGAGAGGCCTCTCGGCCCTCCACTCAAGCCGCACCCCGGTGCCGCTCAAAAAATACCAAGTCATGGGAAAATGCGCCAGACCTGCGAGACATATTGGAGGAAAAGGCAAGGCAAACAAGATCGATCTACGGATCACGTGGGCGCCCCACGGCACGAGACGGTACTCGTCACGCCAGATACAGTAAATCCGGCCGGGCCGAACACAGTAGACAAAGCTCGTTTGAGCTGCGTCGTGATATAGCCCAATACAGAGGTGCCGCACACCCACTATGCTTCACAGATGAAGTAATGGATCATCACATCCCCGAGGGTTTCAAACCCGTGAACATCGAACCAAGAAAAATCAAATTGTCGACTGTCCGGACGCAGAGGCCCTAGCAGCCTTCAAGCATAACATCTGCGACAAGTGGCTTGCACGGCACCAGGACAGGAAAAGCCGAACTCTATGGCAGCCCTCACGACTCTTATGACCCACTTTTGCGCGGGAGAAGACAGCTGGCTAGCTCGCAGCAATAACATGACCAAGAGCCCTGGTAATTCGGATACCAAGGACAGCAGTGGCAGGTCGTGTCGCAACAAGCAAAATCGCCGCATTAACGGCGACAACGCTGAGGATGCGGAAGTTAATGCCGGATTCAGAGGCTCTAAACCCGGTCAGCGGAAAAAGCAATTCAAAAGAAATACTCTGGGCCCGTTCAGTTTGGACCGAATACTCGACCGCTCATGCCAGATACATGGCACCCCCGAAAAACCAGCCAATCACACCAGCAGGGATTGTTGGGTGTTCAAGCAGGCAGGCAAGTTAAATGCCAAAAGCAGAGACAAGGGGCTACATAGCGATGACGAGGAGGAGCCCCGGTCGCCGAACAACAGTGGACAGAAAGGTTTTCCCCCACAAGTGCGGATGGTGAACATGATATACGCAACCCACGTCCCCAAGAGGGAGCGGATGCGTGTGCTAAGGGACGTATACGTGATGGAGCCAGTCGCCCCAAAGTTCAACCCATGGTCTTCCTGCCCGATCACTTTTGATCGAAGGGACCACCCCACTAGCATCCATCATGGCGGATTCGCCACATTGGTTCTAGACTCAATTATTGACGGATTTCACCTCACTAGAGTCCTTATGGACAGCGGCAGCAGCCTGAACCTGCTTTATCAGGATACAGTGCGGAAAATGGGCATCGATCCCTTGAGGATTAAACCCACCAGAACGACCTTTAAAGGCGTCATACCAGGTGTAGAAGCCAACTGTACGGGCTCAGTTACACTTGAAGTGGTCTTCGGATCTCCGGATAATTTCTGTAGCGAGGAGTTAATCTTCAACATAGTCCCGTTTTTGCAGTGGCTATCACGCACTGCTCGGGCGAACCGCATTTGCCAAGTTCAATGTGGTGCCGCACTACACATACCTCAAGCTCAAGATGCCAGGTCCTCGAGGCGTCATCACGGTCAATGGAAACACTGAACGCTCTCTCCGAACGGAGGAGCATACGGTGGCTATCGCAGCGGAAGTACAAAGCAGCCTCTCAAGGCAATTTTCTAGTCCGGCCATTAAACGTCTAGACACCATCAAGCGCGCCCAGAGTAACCTACACCAAGACCGCCCGGCACGTTCAGAGCAAGCGTAACAATGTGGCCCCAACCCCAGCCCTCGTGAACTTGCGAAACCAGTGCTGCGCGTACATAACTACGCTCTGGAAATACCATGGGCACAGGGGAAGGGGCACCATCACGGCATGCCCGAAACGCGGCTTAAACCGCACTAGGGGCTGCCGATTTCTTAATTTTCTCTTATTTTCAGGACTCCATTCTTCGGAAGGCTTGTCCGGCAGTATAATTGCCGCACAAACGATACACCCAGGGAAGCAGAAAGCTACGCCGCGCTATGGAACTCTAAGGTGGTCTCTATAACGAGTAGTATACCTGTTTCACATGCCATTCCGCAGCTCGCCCCTGGAAAGGACATGTTAAATAGTCCCGTCTTTTGCTTATTGCACTATTTGTATCGTTCTGCTTTGATCGCAGCTTTTTTAAATAAACAATGCATAACTTCCGTCTATTATTGCATTACCTTTTTTACGAATATATGTTCATTAATGACATGTTGCACCTGTACACTTTGGTACGGCCAATACGCTAGGGGCTTAAGTACCCCACAATATGGTGTGAGAAGTCCGAACACTTTCACAAGTGCGGCACCCCGAACTTATAGCATTATATGCATCGGCTCCGAATCATGTCTTGGGTCAATAGTTGGGTTTGCCCGGCTCAAGGTAGCACTAGGAGAACTACTGCAATTGTGCCCCAGTTGAGCTGGGCTAAGCACCTCAGTAGAGAAAGCTAAAACTGACCGTCATGATGAGGTGAGAGCTGGTCGCTGTTCGAGAGGTTTTCGAGTCCCTAAAGACTTATGCCGTTTAGAGCGAGGAGTCGGCTTTGTCCGGCCTAGGCATGGATAGCGCCCCGAACTCGGTCTTCCGAACATTAGGGGCTTCGCCAAAATTTAAAATTATA